>NW_019385176.1:134129-146252 GCF_000671375.1 Centruroides sculpturatus
TTGGGATGTTTCTTCTCAATAAAATCAGTCACTTTCTAATAATACCTCAAGATTTCCTTTATCAAGCGAGATCCTTCCACGACGAAGCAAACACACAGACTGAGACCAATGAACAGAAGTGAATAAAAAATGGCACTGCAAACTAATATAACGTCGTATGGTGAGTTTTTGTTCGTACTGTGGAGCAAAATTATGTTCAAATTTCATGTTGTATCCTGAAAATTTCGTATGCTGGGACGTTCGTATCCTGAGGTACCACTGTAGTGCATTAAATATTTACAAATGATTTAATACAAAAACTTAATCATGATGATGATAATGTTTATGTTGCTCTTCAAGGCAAAATTATTCTTGAAAGAATTAATAACTCAGACTGTTATGAAATAAATAATAAATTAATCAAGTAATTCATATCTCTTCTGAAATATTAAAAATTATATTATTATGCATGTATTTCAACAATTTAGAAAGAATAAATATAGAATATATTTTGCATAAATACTTACATGATATAATTAATATGGTACAAAAGTTTCAAATACTTTGAATATTTTGTTGTGCAATATTATTTTATACTTGAGAATATATTTCAAGTAGAAAATTTATTTTTATTAAAATTTATATTCTAATTTAATTAACTGAAAGAATTCAATAATTTTTTCATTAAGGAAGAACAATTCTGCTTACAACTCACCATATGGATGAAGCAGATATTCTTAGTGATCGTGTTGCAATTATACATCGAGTAAGTATTTTTAAATTATTGAAGAGAATAAAGTATTTATGGGCCTTAGTGAGTAATTGATACTAAAGATCACCCAACTTCTATGTAAATTTATCTTTATACCTTGCCTTGGCATCATAACTTCAAAGAGGAGTATGGGAAGTATTTGAATCAGAATTACCAAGTGGATACAGCAAAAAAAAAAAAGTTATAAATTACTATTAATATCAATAAAAATTTCTATTTTAATTAACATAACAAATGACTTTTGACATCATGAACAGTGTTAGGGTGGGTTGATGCCCACATTAACATTGTCTAGATAAAAAATAAGAACAACAAATATGAAAATGAAAACTATATTAAGAGTTTAGTTATTTTAGCTTACTACTGTCATGTTTATCACAGTACTTGGATGGCATGGAATAGTGCAATTTTATTGGTCAGATAGACAGGAATTGATACTAATCCAAACTTTCACTGTAAGTAATAAGGCTATTATTAATTATAGCATAATAATAGCCCGATTAATTACAGCAAGAGTTTGGATTAGTATCAATACATCAGGCTTTGCGATGTTGATATATAGACAGGAATTGATGTTTTTCAACAAAAAATAGTCAGTTGTTGACTTCAACCTGCACAAGAAGATAATTTGAGACATCCAAATTTTTTCTAATGCTAACACTAACATACCATTCGCAGCTGAATTTGAAATGGTAATCAGCCAACCAATTAAATTCCATGAAAAATGAACAAATATTCAAACTCTGCAACCTCAAAAATCTCCAAAGACACTTTATGCATTTACTGGTAACTTTGTATTAAGTAACCATCTGGCTGGTCAGAATAGAAAGGGGGTCTGTTTGTTGCAAGCAGGAAGTAGAAGTTAATTTCACCAATAGTAGTCATTGACCTCCTTCCAGATGAGAGGATTATCCCCAGAAAGTTACATGCATTTGTTTATGTCAAAATGTATAAAGAACAAACTATCTAATAAATAAAGAAGAAAATTTGTTATCAGTGACTAAATGATATGTTTCAATATAAAAATAACAATAAATTATACATACTGTAATTTTACTAATAATTCAAATAATTCTAATTCAAATAACTAATCAAATAATTCTATTATTATTAAATAAGTATTTAATTTGAATTTATTTCTATTATTAATTGTTCTTTAGATCACTTTAAAAGCTTTTTTTTTTATCACCACAAGTAATATAGAGTTTGATATTTGAATGAAAATTATAATAAAACACCTGTATGGTATACTATAATAAATATTTCATTTATTATTATTAAAATGTCTCTAAGATGAATTATTACAATTATTATTGATGTTAATTCCTTCTCCCTAATATTCGGTATTATAATATATTATTGATTTAGACAATTTAAGTAAGATCACATAGCTGTACCTTTCTTAATTACTTCCTTAAATCCTGTAAGCAATAGAAGTTTCAATAATGTAATGTAATATTGAATATTAGGTTTAGAAGATTTATTAATATTTTGAAAAAAAAAAATGTAAGAGTAAATATTTTACTTAACAACATATCAGTCCACTATGGTTTGCAATTAAAATTATCACATATAGACAGACTAGAGCACCTTAGAATATTATATATAAACTTCAGTAAGCATACTTCTCTATGTATTTTTATTTGAGTATTAAACTTTTAGTTCTCAGACAGTTCAAAATTAATACATACAATATTCACAAAAATGATGATAAAGAGATAAAGAATGATAGAAAAATAACATTTTGTTAATATTATATATGTTGTGCAGATATAGAACCATAAGTGGCAAAGTGTGAAATCATAATTTTCAGTAAAAATAAATTTGAAAATTGGACCAACCAAAGGTATCAAATATTTTGGTGAGCAATCAGTCACCAAAAATTTCCATTTTATGTAATTATTTGATATATTTTACATCTGTTTTTGGTCTCAAATAGAACATATTTAAATTTTGCAATTTTTCAATAATATATTTGAGTTAGCCACTTATAGTTCTATACTCACAATACATACATAAACTGAATGGTCTTTTTTTTTATTTAGGGAAAACTCTTATGTTCTGGCTCTCCTCTGTTACTCAAAAGTAAATTTGGCTGTGGTTATCAATTAACTTTATCCAGACAAGGTTCAGATACAGACCGTGATAGTGATTCTGGAAGAGCTTCTTCTGCTTGTTCTGAAGGAGAAGGTAAAAATAAATTATTGGACTTATATAATGGAACATTTTAGACAATTATTACATGTTATATTTTTTTGAATTGTCTAAAGCCATTGGATTTGACACGGACGGACTGCTTAATTTTGTTCAAAGCATTATTCCAACTGCTACTCTCATGGAAGACCACGGAACTGAAGTTGTTTTAAGTTTGCCTCAAAGATCACCTGATGGAATGCCTTACAACTTTTCCAGCTTTTTTACAAATTTAGATTCCAATCTTAATCAGCTTGGATTTGGTAGTTATGGATTATCTAGTACTACTCTTGAAGAGGTGAGTTTTCTTCCTACTTCTTACAGTGTTTTGATAATATAAAATAAAAAATTATTGAAATCAGGATGTTTTTGTACTTTTCCTCATATCAATAAAATTAATTCTAGAGTTTTTAATTTCTTTAAAATTCATGTAATGCATCAACATTATTTTGCCTTCCATGGATTTTGAAGATCATTTATTTATAATAAAAAGTTTTATTTCTAATAATTTTCTTATTATTATTTTCCACTAATAGTGCTTGATGGTCTCAACATCATTCTGTTATGGTTGCGTATATATCACACGATATGAAGATCAAGGTGTAGGATTACAGTGGCAAAATTTTTGGACCAGTCCTGATCCCAGAGATGAGATGTCATTTGGTTTAGCCATAGTTATGATGCTTGTTGGAAGTTTAATCTATTTTATGCTGGGATGGTACATTTCTAATGTATGGCCAGGTAATATTTCTTTTTTCTATATTTATTTTACAAACATTACTGGCTTTATCTGATTAAAAGCTTTAATTTTACAATATCAAATGCTACATGATTCAAATTAACCAAGGGAAGTTTTAAATATAGGAAAAAATTTAATATTTGTATCATATTAGTCTGCTAATCTTCATAAAAATTAATTTTATTTAGGCACTCATAAAATAGCTTTTTACAAAAAATCACAAATAAAATTTGTTAATATTGGCAGATTATGCATGTATTTCAACAATTTAGAAAGAATAAATATAGAATATATTTTGCATAAATACTTACATGATATAATTAATATGGTACAAAAGTTTCAAATACTTTGAATATTTTGTTGTGCAATATTATTTTATACTTGAGAATATATTTCAAGTAGAANCTGGAAGGAATACTAAATAAAGCTGGAGTTGGGACTGAAAAGGATTATAGACCCAAATGCGGGGGAAGGAGAGAAAGGACAAAAGATAAAGAAGTGAGGAAGGTTGGAAAATTAAGGGTCCTTATTTGCTTAACAGAAAGTCTATTTAACCTTTCTCACTACTTTTTATCTTTTGGCCTTTCTCTCCTTTCTCCAAATTTGGGTCTATAATTCTTTGAGTCACAACTCCAACTTTATTTATTATTTCTTTCTCATTCACACTCTTCAAGTGTTTGAAAATATTTCTTTTCCACTCAAAAATAAAATATGTATAAAGGTTTATGGCTTTGTGAAACTTCTTTTATTGAGTTTATGCCGTTGAAATAAATAAAACAAAATAAAAGAATGTGTTGGTTTTGTTTACACGTTTATTGGCCGTGGGTTGGACACACCTGGTTTATAAGAAATGCAGTTTAAGTTAAGTTGACTACAGTACTATACACTATGGACACCATATTGTGAAACTTCAAAATGAGGACAGCCCAACCACCTCAAATATGCACACAACCTCAAATCACATTCTTAAAACTTTGCTAGATGATGATTGGTTTTTTTCTGATTCCTTAAATATTATTATTACTCTATATATATTATGTTGTAATGGATAAAATTTTATTTGTGTTACCCTCAAAACACATGTCTGTTTGGAGGGTAACACAAATAAAATTTTATCCATTACAACATAATATATATATATAGAGTAATAATATTATTTAAGGAATCATGTCTGTTTGGAGGGCAAGCTGTTCAATATCCAAACATGTCTGTTTGGAGGGTAAGCTGGTTTAAACAAGTAATTGCTTCTATGAATCTAGATGGATTATTTATTATAAACAGTAAACACATGACAAAAGCTGATAATACATGCCATCTATGTTTTGATTGAAAAATGAAGAAAATCAGAATTGAAATTGAAAATGTGAAGCAAAAAACTATGTCAAAAATATAATATTGGACAAGGAAAAGCTAGTCAATTGCCAGTGGAATTGGTTGGGTAATTGACTTCTGAATTTAATGCCTTGCTGTTTTACTATGCTGTGGCAGCTTGTAGTTTAATGATGCTATAATGTATTGTTGATGATATTCTTCTTTTGTAGCTCACACTATTCTCATTGCTCAATTTGTGTTCTGTTTTTTCTTCCAAATGATAGGAAGTTTGTAATCTTCCTATTAATATTTTTTTACAAGTTCTGTATAGTTCTTATTGTTTTAATTTGTTTCTCTCAAATCTACAATATTTATCTTCAAAACATCAATTGTATAGAGAGTAGCATCATTTTTACTGTCATATACCAATCTATTGTGTTCAATTAATCTTAACAGATTAGACTTAGAAGTCTTCTTCTAGTAGACCTGATTTCTTTTTTATTCTAATCCAGTTTTGGACATCTCCAAATTTGGTGGGGTATTATTTACAAAAAGAATTCCTGATATATTAATTACAGATAAAATATTTAATTAAATATTACTTGAAAATGAAATAAATACAGCCAAATCAATCTTATCTTCTAATTTTTTTTGTCATTATCTTCAAGCACATCTTCCACACATTGTCTGCTTTTTATCAACTTGTTCAAAAGCATTATTATTATGTATTGTCTAGGACAGATAAACTTAAAGTGACCAGATCTTGAAACACAAAACGCATGACATTGGGCTGTGTGTGCTTCAATGTGACATCAGATGAGTCACATGATTGATTCTGGTCAACTTACAGTCATCATTTCTAGCCCTCTGACATCATTGATGACAAACTTACAAACAACCAATGAACATTTTACTTATCCATATTGTCTTGTTTACAAAATATTGATCTATGGTGTTAGCAACAATGGACAGTTAGGTAGGATTCTGAGCATAGCTTTGTTTTCTCTATTGATAGTAAAAGAAAAATACAAAAATGTGTATTGAAACCTTTAAAGAGAAAGTAAAAACAATTTAAGTACAAAGAATTGAATAAATGTACTATTTCTGACTTACCACAATTAAGCAATTGCCAAATACTAATACAGAATTATCAACAATCATCATAAATTTTCATTGTTCTTATTAAAGTTAAAATAGTGATTTATCTTTTTTAACTCAGATAATTAGTAAAAATTATCTGTTCACTTTTATAACTGCTTTGCATGACTGCATGTGGTATACATTCACTCTTCTCCAACAGACAGTGACAGATTGGGCAAGAAATCTGTCACTGTCTGTTGGACTACAATTGCAATTGGGCTGCAGTTTCAATAAATTGGATAAAACTTTATGCTGTAGCTTGTATACCATACTATTTACCTTTTGATTTACAATTTATGAAAGGAATATTGGCTATTTTTGTATATAGTTATGAAACAATCCAAAAGCAGGACATTTTTTTTATAGCTTTAATTTTAATTAATATGCTATCTTACTTAATTTGGGGTATCTGATCACTATAAGCAAACTGGACTATATAATACAATGTATTAGTGATATGATGAAGTGTCTGACAACAAGCACTCACACAGAATTGATTCATTTATTCCATATATTTGTTGATGGATCAGCAGATTTCTGAAGTATAATTTTAATATGTCTATATTTATTAATCTCTTTATTACTATTATTTGAAAATTTTATTTTTAGAACTATTAAAGATTTTCTATATAAATTTTTTAATCTACATAAAGAACTAGTAATGGCATATAGAATAGCTTAAATAATTTATTTAGTAATTTTATTTTAATAAATTTATTCATTTTTTATTATGTTAGCAAATTATAATAATTGATATTGTTTTAATACAGATGATATTTCTTTGATAACATTTCTGAAAAATTCAACAAGAATGAAAAATTTGGAAAGACACACTGAATCAATAAACCAATTAGTTTTTTCTCAAATATTGAATTCAACAATAAAATATGATAAGGTATTTTATTTTCATATTTTTATAAATTTTTAAGCTTATTGGAATAACTACTCACACTTAAATTCTTAATTAGCTTAATTTCTTCAATTACATCTTAATCTTATTAATATGATCAATTAAAAATGTTAAATATAATAATAATACTATTTGTTAATAAGAAAATATTTTTCAGAAATAATTTATAGATCTAACTTTAGCATTATTTAGAAAAATTATTTTAAAATACAAAATATGCTGAAAAAGTGATTTGTATTTGATTGATCCATAAAACCAAATTAACTTTTGAGTTATGTAATTTGTCCTATTTGCATTAACAAAATTGATAAATTTTATCTCATATTGCTATCATCTCTGAATTTTTCTTTTAATTTATCTATTAGTCTGATATCAGCTCACTGTAAATTAATTTACAGTGATAATTAATTCACTGTTAATTAACTAGGTTTATTATCATGTAATATAATTAGCTCATGTAATTTATTGAATCTACATTAAAATTCTGTCTAACTAATTCATGAAATATTTTTAAATGTGTGGTCATATATATAGGAAAAACTGTTTCAATGACCCCACTAATTTAAAATTAAAAAAGCAAAAATATTTTTTTAATGGAGTTTAAAACCAAAGTTTTTTTTATTTTAAACTTTGTTAAAATAAGTTTTTTTGAAGTTTTTATTTTTACTAAATGTCATTTCCTACCTTCTAGTTAATTGATTTTTGTTTGAATTAATAAAATTTTTTTCTTCAAGTATAGTAATTTGCAGACAATAATTTCATTTGAAAATTTATTAATAAATTAAAAGTAATCTAAGTACTGTTTCTAACAATTATTAAATGTATCTGTATCAAATCAATGATTTGCAGCTGAAAAATAGATGCAGTTATAACATTGTATTGAATAATGATATGAAATGGCTTATACAAAAGAAAACTAAATGAAATTACAAATTGTTTTTTAGAATATGAAATTGTTTATAGAATCATGTTTTAAAAAAATTTTTTCATTCTTGAAAGGATTCAAGATATTATGAATATATACCATAGCAAATTTCCAATAATGGCCACCTCTAAATAGCAGCCATTTTTCAAAAATGTTTTTTTTTTGAAATGCATACAAAATAACCATAAAACAATACCCATTTTTTATGTTCTTCATTAATGGCCATTGTTCAGAGGTTTGACTGTATATTTTTTTACAGTATTTTTATTTTTTTACTTATTTATTTCTCAAAAAGACACTGTGTCCAGGTTGGCCTTTTACAAGCATCTTAAATTAAAATCAACAAAACCAACAGTAGATAAGAAATACTATAAAAATTAATTATTTTAAAATCAATGAAAATTAAAACAAATTTTACATTTATAATAATTTTTTTCTGTATTTTTGAATGCACCATACATTTTTTTTATTCTAAATTAATTTCCATTAACTTGAGTTAACATTAAGTTTAAATTTTATTTTCTTTTTTTCCAGCTAAATAATTTGTTAACAGAAAATTTTTCAGAATTGTTCTGTAAAAATATCCATCAAGATGTTATTATATTTCCATCTAATTCTAATAAATCAGAAATTAATGCATTTTTCTGTTCTGAAAATGGAAAATTATTATTGTCTGAACTGCAAGAACAGATTATCTCAGATGAAATAATAAAGGTAAATAAATAAATATTTTTAATATTAAAACATATTTAGTATAAATATTTTCAGCAATTTATATCATAATTTTATATATTTTTTANTTCATTTATTTGATATAAAATGTAAGTTTATAAAATATTTGTTGATGTTAAATCACCTCAAAAAAGTTTTTTTATTAATTTGAATTTCATATTTTGAATAGATCGTGTTCAAGACCTTTTCTCTGATCCAAACTCATTAAAGAAACTGTTAAAAAAAGATCTGGCAATTGATGACGATGCTGTGGAATCTGTTATGAATGCCAATCTAGACTTAACTGTGGTACAATTTATTAAAATAAATTAATGTATTTATTGTTCAAGCATAGGAATAAATTTAATTTTTTTTAAATAATTTTATAGCTTTTAGCAAATGAAAATCCAACAACTGCTAAAGATATTTTTTGCAATCCAGCTGAATTGAAACAATTATTAAATGTTGAAAATTCAAATATTACTATTGAGGAAATAAGTACAACACTGTGCAGCATTTCTGCATCTCAAGCTGTTAAAGCATCAACTATACTGCTTAGAGAACTCGCATTATCACGCATAATTGGAAATGTAAAAAGAGAGACTTATTTTTATATTTATGTTTAAGTTTTTTAAAACTATATCAATAACCATAAATTGGCATTTTTCAGTTTGCAAAATTGGGAATTGAAGATTTAATTCAAAGAGCAGGTTTAAGTTGGGATGAAGCTGTAAATACAATTAATATACTTAAATTGGCACCCTCCATAATACCAAAAATAAAACAGCACATTTCAGAATTAACGAAATCATTGGATCCCGAATTTAGAGAACATTTAATGCAGCTAAATGTTACAAATGATGGAATTCGTGTTTTGGGAAGTGAGCATTTTGTACCATAATTATTTAAAATTTCCATTTTCTTGAATAGGATATAAATAATTTTATATCTTATCAACTATTTTTAATCTGTTTACTAATTTAAAATTAAATATAAATCATAAATGAATCTTTATTAATTAAAAAAATAATTAAAAATATAAATTATTAAACAGTTGTCATTAATATACAATGTATTTTAGCACCTCAGGCTTTGAAAGCATCTGGAAAAATTTTATGCGGTAAGCCTCTGAAAACACTTCAAGATGAGTTTAACGTCTTGCAAATTTCTCATAGTGCACCTCAACTGGATAAAAGAGATTTGGAAGAACTACCAAGTATGATATTTTTTATTTCATTTTAATAAAAATCACATAATACCATATTTCCTCAATTCTAAGATGCATCACGAGTTTAAAATTGAAGTTTAAGATTTTTTTTATAGAAGGAAAAATTTTTAAATAATTAATTTTATTAAATTTTACTAAGTTAAAAAAGCAATACAAAATCCATGAAACAGAAACTTTTTTTTGGCAGTTCTGTTGCATTCTCTTCTTTATTTTAAAGGTGTTTTCTGTCAACACGGATACGAGCAAGTTATGAATATGGTAGGAGGACCTATTGTTTGGGGTTTCTTTAAGCCAATCTTACGAGGAAAAATTTTATTTTCTCCCAACAACATAAAAACTCAGTTAATTATGAAAGAGGTAGGCTGTATAAAACAATTAATAATTTAAAATTGGGAAACTTGCTAAAATCTTCTAAAATTTTTGATTTTTTTTACAGCTAAACAGAACCTTTAATTCTATTACAAGATTTATAGATATATTACATGCTTGGGGAGAAGGAACAAGTGGACTACAATATTTGCAAAAACATGAACATAAATTTGAGAAAATGAAAGTTAGAAAATATTAATAACATTTAATCAACTGTACATTTGTAATTTTGAAATATTTAATTTTTTGTTTTCTATATTTTGCAGAAACTGATTCAATCAGATGCAGTTCAGCCTCTGATTTCTCAGGTTATTGGTGATGATGCTAGTAATATATTAAAAGGATTTAATATTGCTTCACTTAGAAATCAAATCAGTAATGTAAGCGGACTTCTTGACTTAGTACAACTGGTTGGAAATATGTCGCAGTGTTTTGAACTTAATAGATTCGTTGGATTTGATAATGAACTTGAACTAGAAAAAGCAGCGTCAGTTTTGCACGAAAGAAGAGAATTTATTGCTGGTATTGCTTTCTTTTATTTTAATTTATTGTATAGTTTTAATTTTATATTCTGTGAAAATATTTATTTATATTTTTTAATGTTTTAGCTATTGTATTTTTAAATATAAATGAAACTAGAGAAAAAAGGGATGTTGAGAATACAGGTCGTTTGCCATCACATATAAAATATAAACTAAGAATGGATATAGATAATATACCATCTACACGCAAAATTCGTGATAAGTAAGTTTTACAAAAATTTCAATTATATATTAATTGACAATTCAGTGATAAGTTAAACCTAAAAAAATATTTTTTTAATTACAGATTTTGGAAACCAGGTCCTAGAGATAACTTTTTAGATGAGCTTAGATATTTTCGTGGATTCATACAATTGCAGGAGTTAGTAGATCAAGCAATCACTATTATACAAACAGATTACAATATGAGTATATCTGCATCATCTTATATGCAGCAGTTTCCCTATCCATGCTATGAAAAAGATGAGTAAGTGCAAGACAACACTAGATATTTTCTTAATATTTAGAATAAATTAAATATCATTGCTTTAAGTCTAAGTAAGGTTTGATGAAATATTGATTCTTGTTTTATGACAAGCAAAAATCAATGTTACACAATATTCATATATATTCAGTTATATCAAAATTTATAAAAGAATACAAGAAATGAGTCCCACTAGCTGCAATATAATTTATAGTTGTTCCTGTAGTTGATAGAATTTATTTTTAATATAATTATAATATTTAAAAGATTCAATGTATAATAAATCTTTTAGATACCTAGCATTACAGGTAACCTCCGTATAACACAGCACTTCTATAGCACGGATTCGCTCTAACACAGTTCGAGAAATGGGTAAAACCCTCGTACAACATGAAATGTAATAAATTTTTACATACTTAAGTACTAATAGTTCACAAAAATTATTATTTTTGTAAACTATTAGTACTTCAGTGTGTAAATTTTCTTTTCTCGTCTCCATACACATGGTCCTTCGCGAAAATTGTTTCAATTTTGCCAGATCTCGACGCTTCTGCATTCTGTGTTGCCAGATGTTTTTCCCTTATTCCATAAGTGCTTAGCACCATATAAGGAAATTTATAAAGATATTTTAACTAGAAGCAAGCAATCTAAAATTACATACACTTTTTGCAAAAGGTAAAGCATGAATCTGAAAATAATGCAGAAAAATGCTCAGAGGATAACGATAACTAGCCAAAAATAAAACGCTCTCGGTTAATAGTGCTTTTAGTGATGACAAAGAAAACATTGTTAAATTTATAATAATATGTATCACTTAAGAAAATTTTAATAAAGATATTTA
>NW_019385176.1:149614-158463 GCF_000671375.1 Centruroides sculpturatus
TATATAATTACTAAACCTTTTTTTCCATTAAAACATTTATTTTGTATTCAAGAGATAATATTTAAATATTCTTCATTGATTTTGCTTTTATTTTCAAATTATTAGACACCCAATATAATTCATAAAATATTTTATTTATCATAATAAGTATCGACAACTTGATCAAATTATTTACTATGTTTTTACATTTATTAATTTTCAGTTTAATATTGATGAGATATAAACATGACATACATAGTCATTACAAATTTAATTAATGTTATAAAATAGCATATATGTAACATTTGCATTAAGATTTGCATCATAAGTTTATTCTAAAAGTCAGCCAATTTTAGTTCCAGTTCTTTAAATTATTTTTAAAATATTTATTGTTAATTGTACTGTACATTCATTTTATGAAAAGTTTTAGCATTATTCTCTAAGGATATTATTTTGGATCAGCAATGACAAACATTTATCCAAAGCTGGGTCAAAATTGATTTCAATATTTAGTAAATCCAAATTGCGAGTAAAATATTTAATTTGAACAATTAAAAAAATACATAAAATTTGTACACATTATTTGTTAAGTGAAAAGAAAATAATGATGTAATTATAATGGGAAATAAATATTTTGTTTAATGCAAAAATTGTTGCTGTTTATTTGAAGATAATTATTGTTTTATATGAGGTTCATAATTAGTGACCTTTAAGAGTTTTCATAACAGTTTTAGGATCCTACTCTCACATTACATATAAATAAAATATTTGATAGATTTCAAAATTTTGCCTAATTTATAAAAATCTAATACTTTCTAACAGTTCAATGCAAATATCTTGAAATAATCATATAGTTCACAGTTTTCTGTTGCCATTCAACATACTTTCCTTTTTTATGTTTCTGCCATTTGCTATAACAATATATTTATATATAAAGTACAGTACATATTATTTGAGTTCCAATTAACCAAGACCTGATTAACCAAGGATCTACACTATTCAAGACAAGTTGTGAAGAATACTTTATTAACAAAGAGAAAAGAATATAATACAGTACATTTCATTTGATGAATTTTGGCCAGGTGATGTGTAATATTTAAAAAGAGTATTAGAAGATTTTAAAAGAATTTACTCTCGTGAATTTTTGTGACAATACGAATTTTAAAAATTTCAAGAATTTAGTTGTAATCTTATTTTTAATTAGGTAGTTGTAAATAAAATTTAAAGTGTTTTGTATAATTTATTATGTTCAATAATTAGGATAACATGGATTTAAATGCATCAACATGTATATACAGTAATACCCTGAACTTACGCGATAGGTGCGACTGAGTGATAACTGCGTAAGTCGGGGGTATAATTTCGCAGTTTGTGCAAAATCCAAGTCAGATGTATGTAAGCTAATAAATGTTCTCGCTAATTTTATCTCGTCTTTTGATTCATTCACGGTTACAAGAATTCACCACATAGAGTCTTTCAAGTCTCCGTAAATATAACAAACACAGAAATAAACAACACAAAATAAATTGTAGCTATGTGTCGATTCTGTGCGACACGTCCGAACATGTAAGCTGAACAATAGTGTGGGGGGTGAGTAATCAAGAGTTGCGTGGCGCTCAAACAAAAGACGAATCGATGAGATTTGAAAATCGTGTAACTCCGGGTTCGCGTAAGTCGAGGTATTACTGTATTCTACTTTTAAGTTAGCCAAGTTTTTGATTAACTGACAAGGCAAAACTACAAAACTTTTACATATTATGTCTGCTTATCTTTTTATGTAGATTGTGTTCAAGCATTTGTGCTAGTGGACCTTATTTAACAAGAATTAAGTGCCAATTTTCACCAACAATGATGGTGAATATTCTGCTCATGTAGAAATTATTATGCCACATTTACACCATTTTGTCAATCTCATGACATTTATTTTTTGTTGAGTCAAGAATTTTATTAAAAAATATACAGAATGCAAATGAAATGTTAGAGAAAGAAAGAAATAAGATGCAATTAAAATTCATTTACTTATGCATCACCAGTTAAGCGCCCACTTTTGCAAATATCAAATATGCATGGTTTTCCACAATATTAACAGTCTCATGAATTGCATTAAAAATGTTCACTAAATTGGCTTTTCTTTGACACAAATCTGTATATGTGAAAGAATAGTTTATATACTATGGGCACATTGCTGAAGACACATACGTTTCCTTTTACAATGATCACTATCATATACAATGTAGCAATATTAGAGATAACAGTGTGTGTTAATAAATAGTTTTGTATGATAATAAGCATGATTCTTATAATTTTACCAATTTTGGCACTTAATTTTTTATTAAATAAGACCCATTGGCACAAATTCTTGGACACATCTCTACTTATTTTTTTATGTAGATTAATGTGGTTACAATTTTCATTAAAGTCCATGATTCAAAGTTCATGGTTTTTCCTTGTGAGATGTGAACTAAAAATATTACATTGAATAACTGGGATTCTGCTGTATTCAGAACACAATCTTATTAGTTTGTTGATTCAAAATAGTTGTTTTTACTTGAAATTAATTTTAACTATTCTATTATTTGATTTCCCATAACCTTATTACTTACATCTATGAAACATAAAAAAGAAAACATTGCTGTTCTAAATGATTTGTAATACTAATAAAAAGCTATTACATATCATATTGATAGTTAAGAAACAAAGATGATTTAAAATTTAATATTATGATTGGAATAATTTGGACATCATAATAATTTTTAAATTTATTAATTAGTTGCTGCTACCTGAATTTAATTTTTCATATTTATTTTTATAGCAAATTTAGCACGTAAACAGCCATGGTATTTCTTTATTTTGCCAAAATATTGGAATTCATATAAAAAACAAAAAAGTAAGAAATTTTCTCCTGAATATCCTCTACCACTGAATCCAGCAATATTTATAGGTAATCAATATAGTTTTTAAGTTTCTCTAATCTACATTATTAAGTACTATTTATTTCACATATTTTTACTTTGATAGATAATCAATTGAAAGTAACACATAAAGATGAAAACTTATCTGGAACAACTGGCCAAATTGGAATATCTCTAAACAATTTGTATGTCATATATAATAAAAACAAGTCAAAGGAAAGAATTGCTGTTGCAGGTTTATCATTAGACTTATTTGAAGGACATATTACAACACTTTTAGGACAAAATGGAGCTGGAAAAACAACAACAATGTAAACAGTTAATTTTTAATTTCATGTGCAAAACAACAAACAGAAAGAATTATTATTTCTCATGTGTTAATAATGTGCATTTATTTTTATTTGATCAGCAATGTTTTGACCGGACAGCATCCTCCTACCAGCGGTGCAGTTTTTGTATATGGAAGAACAATACCAGAAGAATTTTCGGAAATCCAAAAACTTCTTGGTTATTGTCCACAGTACAATACTTTATTTGACAGGTGTGATGTTTTGAAATAAGTAAAAACAATTTGTTTTAATTTTATTATTAACAAATAAAATTCTTTATAATTAGAATGACTATTAGAGAACATCTTAAATTCTATGCTCAACTTAAAGGAATTCTTTGTGGTAAAAAACTCGAAAAAGACATCAATGAGTAAGCACATCATAAATAAAAATATTAATTTTTAATTTTGTACTAATTATATAAACTAAATACAATATATCTGTTATTTAGCATGCTGCAAAGTATGGGTTTATGGAATCAGCAAAATGAACAGTCACGCTACCTGTCTGGTGGAATGCGGCGACGTTTATGTGTGGCTTTGGCATTCATTGGTGGATCTAAGTTAATCATTTTAGATGAACCAACAAGCAGTGTTGATCCAGTAGCAAGACGTAATATATGGGATCTAATAATGAAATGTAGATATGGTAAATATGAATATTATAAACACATCTACTTAGTCTACCTAGCAATTCATGTTTTTAGTATGATATTAAATATTAAAAAGTCCAATTACTTTAATGATATCAACAAGTGTTTTTTAGTAATGAATAAATTTATGTACAATTCCTAATAGATTTTCTTTAATGTGCAGGAGACAGCAATGAAAATGTTTTAATGATACCATACATATATTAAAATATTACTATATAAAAACAGAAAAATGATGAAAATAAACAAATGATATATTGTTAAAAATAAGCTTGTATGATTAGTGATTTTTCCAAAAATTTTAGTACAAACTGTACAAATAGATATAACAAACAAACAGCATAGTTACTCTCTTCCATTTCTATAGCAAGACTTTTGTATTTTTCAAAAATTCACTCTGAAGAAATTCATAACACTTGCTATTATTCAATTGAGATATTGTAATGGATGCTAAAAAAATCCATTGTAGTAGGAATATGGTTTTTTTTTAAAAAATAAAATTTAAGTAAAGTGGTACCTCAGGATACGAAATTAATTCATTCCAAAACTGAGATCGTATCATGAAAATGTCGTAAGGTGAATCATTTTTCCCCCATATGATTACATGTAAAACCATATAATTCGTTCCAACACAAAAAGCACACTCAAATTAAAGCTAAGTAGTATATTGAAAAAAAATAACTTTAGTAAGGAAAACACTGAAAAGTGCATTTTGTAGTTGTAAATTTATAAATAACTATAATAGAATAATAATTGATAAAAAAAATGTAGTTATATTTGCACTTTACCTTTGAGGATAGACGTCGATGGAGGTATAAACTGGTGGCGGAGGAGAGGGAGAAGGGAAATGATACTAAAATTTAACATACATAACATAGTGTAACAATAACTTAAAAATAATTTAACACTAATTTTTTAACTTTTCTGTTTTATATATATTTTAAAATCTTTTATTCACTGCTTTTTGCTCTTTCCTTCACTTCCACCAGCACTTTCACTGGATACAGATTGCTTGGTAAAATATCTATCCAAAAAGGTTTGGCTTTGCCTACTTTTTAAAATGTTTCTAAAGCGACATAGGCAAATGTCATTACTCCGAGCAGCAATACGGCCAGTGTAAACTTTTTCGGGATGTTTCTTTTCAATAAAATCAGTCACTTTCTGATAATACCTCAAGATTTCCTTTATCGAGCGAGATCCTTCCACGACGAAGCAAACACACAGACTGAGACCAATGAACAGAAGTGAATAAAAAATGGCACTGCGAACTAATGTAACGTCGTATGGTGAGTTTTTGTTTGTACTGTGGAGCAAAATTATGTTCAAATTTCATGTTGTATCCTGAAAATTTCNGGTTAATAGTGCTTTTAGTGATGACAAAGAAAACATTGTTAAATTTATAATAATATGTATCACTTAAGAAAATTTTAATAAAGATATTTACCTTAATTATGAAAATATAGTAGCATGTTTTTTAATTTTTGGAACCTAATCCTCCTTTTCGTACTAGTTCTTTGTTTCGCATAACACAGCAATTTTTTGGAACGTAACTACCGTGTTATACGGGGGTTACCTGTATTATAGATTCATGCAATTGCATGAATGTGAATTAGATGTAGGAAGATTTGAATAGAACAATTTTTTGAGAGTATAGATAATAGTACCTGATAGTAAAATAATGTAATAGGTTTAATAAAATTTAAGATTTAAAATTATTTATCATATAAAACAATACATGGCATTTAGGATAAAAACCCAGATACTCATGTTTAATGATGTGTGAATAAAATAGAACAATATAAAATTAGTTTTTCAAATACTAGCAAATGTGATTTATATTATTTAAAAAGATTTAAATCACATTTGTTTTTGTTTGATTCAATATAAAGTGAATAATTTGAATAAAATATACGTAATGAATTATTTATTCAATTTGAATTATGTATGTATGTAGTTAACGTTACTTATGGAATTTCTTAAGAATATTTCTTAAATTAAGTATCATACTGTAATGTTTCTTTTATAAAAAATTAAAAGTTAATTTTGAACTTAAAATCAAAATTCTCTACTGTATATCAACTGCTAATGAATAAATTTAAAAAAATGTTAACAACTATTATAAAAATATAATATCTTAAAAATCTTTTTTATTTATTCCTAGATTTGGACATTTCTTAAAAGCAACTCTTCCAGTAATTATGACTGTGGCTTGGATTTTTCTCATAGCCTTTTTAGTTCGAGAAAGAGTTTTGGAAAGAGAACTACATCTTGAAGAGGTATTTCAAAAATTTTATATTTTTAGAAATAATTTGATTACATTTTAAATTTTTTCATATAATTACAAACTTTAAACATAATTTAGAGTAGACTGAACAGTTCTAAATTGCTTTTACACTCATTTCAGCATTTTTTTAAAAATTATTTTGATTCATAGTAATGTTTAAATGAACAAAATAAATTCTGTTTAGTATTTTGGTTAGAATTCTAAATTAGTCAATATGTAATAACATTATTAATAATTATTAGATATATTATTAAACAAACTATAAATAATGCATCAGTCAGCTAATTAATAACAAATTATATGTATAATAGAAATCAGAAAAAGTTTACTTCAAACATAAAACATGAATGATTCACATACTATCATTTTAAAATATTTACCTTAATGGCCTTTTTGTGCTCTTTGAGTGGTAAAGAGCCTAAAACCACAAAAAAATAAAAAAATAAATATTTATCTGTACTCAAAATTTTAAGTATTACAAAAATGTTCTTAAACTATTTAAAAATTAGTTTGGTAAAAATAATTAGTAGTTAATAATAGTTTTATTGCAAAATACTAATGTAATTCTATAGATCTGTAAATAGAATATATCAGTGTTGTTAAGATGTGATTATGTAAGATGTTAATACGCGTTTTTAAAAATCAAACGCCCTTGTAACAGGCGAAAGCCTTTTATGCCAAATAAAAATTATTATTAAATAAAGATTATTATTATTGCAGAATATTTATATCTGTTATAGTATATTATTGTTGAAGATGGAAGATGTTTTTATATCCCGAATAAAGTCTGTTACTACTTTGTTAGTTTTGTATACTTAAAAATCACATTATTTAAGAAATATAATGAACTCAATTATTCTTTTACTGTTTGAATTGTATTCAGTCAATAATTTCACAGCTTTTAAATTTAAAGACAAATTTTTAGACTTTATTCTGTGAGGCTAAACTAAATAAAGCAAAAAGACTCAAACGTTTTGATTGTTAAATAATAATAATAACTATGTAGTTATTAAGAATGCAAAGACATCAATAGAAAAATGAGGAATAATGATAAGTAGAATATTTTTAAAATTTACATTAAATTATTAAATTAATTATAAAAAATTAGTTTTGAACCAAAAAAAAATTTTTATATGCTTGATAACAATAATGTAACTAAATATAATTTTGCATTTAATATTGAGAAATAGAGAAATTATTCATAAATACATTAGTATTTACCAATACCATTGTCAGAAGTAACTTAAGAATGTCTAACTATGAAAATTTTGTAACTTTATATCTTTCAAACATATAACATTTCAAGTTTGAAAGAAACAATTAAGAGATTTATCTCAAAGCTTCCTTTTTACAATGAAGATAAATTAAGAGTAAGAGTTAAATTAAGATAAGAGTATATCAATGATAATATATCAATATTTAGTTTGATTAGAAGTGAGAAAGAATATCAGCATAATAGAGAAGAGTGATTTCAAAAGATACATTTTATTTACTTTTCATAACTATTTTGAATTATCTGAAATACTGAATTTTTTAATAATAATTTTCTACTTGCTTAAATAAGTAATGAAATACTTGTAATTGTTTAATTATGCGGCCTATGATGATTTGTAAGTAAGAAAATTATTTTTTAAATTATTAAATTTGTTGTTTTTGATTTTTTGATTGTTTAATAGTCTGATTACTAAAAAATTTTTTTTATTTAGAAATATAATTTTATTTTATGAATTTTTATGATTATCTAGATTATGCAAGTGATGGGATTGAGACCATGGATAGGATGGATAGCATGGTTCATTTCAGGCTTAATAATATTAGCAACAATTAATGTTTGTATCGTCATCATCTTAAATATTGGAGGAATACTTCCGCATTCTAATTGGGTTATTCTTCTCTTATTTTTAATGATGTTTGCTATGACAGTTATTATGTTTTGGTACATTTATTTTTTCACTTAAATTATTTTGTTAAATTATAAATTAAACTGACATAAAATTGTATTTATCTGTTTAACAGTTACTTTATCAGCGTTTTCTTCAGTACTGCTACTATTGCTGCTTTAACTGGTATTATCATATATCTTCTATCATTTTTACCTTTTATACTCATCATTACATTGGAAGGTGAAATTCCACAATGGGGAAAATTGCTTTCTGTACGTAATCAGAAATAAAATTATTAATAAAATATTTATAATAAAAAGTTTTATTTCTAATAATTTTCTATTATTATTTTCCACTAATAGTGCTTGATGGTCTCAACATCATTCTGTTATGGTTGCGTATATATCACACGATATGAAGATCAAGGTGTAGGATTACAGTGGCAAAATTTTTGGACCAGTCCTGATCCCAGAGATGAGATGTCATTTGGTTTAGCCATAGTTATGATGCTTGTTGGAAGTTTAATCTATTTTATGCTGGGATGGTACATTTCTAATGTATGGCCAGGTAATATTTCTTTTTTCTATATTTATTTTACAAACATTACTGGCTTTATCTGATTAAAAGCTTTAATTTTACAATATCAAATGCTACATGATTCAAATTAACCAAGGGAAGTTTTAAATATAGGAAAAAATTTAATATTTGTATCATATTAGTCTGCTAATCTTCATAAAAATTAATTTTATTTAGGCACTCATAAAATAGCTTTTTAAGGATTATTAATTAAATTTATATATATATATATAT
>NW_019385176.1:160796-248821 GCF_000671375.1 Centruroides sculpturatus
TTTTAAAATATTTATTGTTAATTGTACTGTACATTCATTTTATGAAAAGTTTTAGCATTATTCTCTAAGGATATTATTTTGGATCAGCAATGACAAACATTTATCCAAAGCTGGGTCAAAATTGATTTCAATATTTAGTAAATCCAAATTGCGAGTAAAATATTTAATTTGAACAATTAAAAAAATACATAAAATTTGTACACATTATTTGTTAAGTGAAAAGAAAATAATGATGTAATTATAATGGGAAATAAATATTTTGTTTAATGCAAAAATTGTTGCTGTTTATTTGAAGATAATTATTGTTTTATATGAGGTTCATAATTAGTGACCTTTAAGAGTTTTCATAACAGTTTTAGGATCCTACTCTCACATTACATATAAATAAAATATTTGATAGATTTCAAAATTTTGCCTAATTTATAAAAATCTAATACTTTCTAACAGTTCAATGCAAATATCTTGAAATAATCATATAGTTCACAGTTTTCTGTTGCCATTCAACATACTTTCCTTTTTTATGTTTCTGCCATTTGCTATAACAATATATTTATATATAAAGTACAGTACATATTATTTGAGTTCCAATTAACCAAGACCTGATTAACCAAGGATCTACACTATTCAAGACAAGTTGTGAAGAATACTTTATTAACAAAGAGAAAAGAATATAATACAGTACATTTCATTTGATGAATTTTGGCCAGGTGATGTGTAATATTTAAAAAGAGTATTAGAAGATTTTAAAAGAATTTACTCTCGTGAATTTTTGTGACAATACGAATTTTAAAAATTTCAAGAATTTAGTTGTAATCTTATTTTTAATTAGGTAGTTGTAAATAAAATTTAAAGTGTTTTGTATAATTTATTATGTTCAATAATTAGGATAACATGGATTTAAATGCATCAACATGTATATACAGTAATACCCTGAACTTACGCGATAGGTGCGACTGAGTGATAACTGCGTAAGTCGGGGGTATAATTTCGCAGTTTGTGCAAAATCCAAGTCAGATGTATGTAAGCTAATAAATGTTCTCGCTAATTTTATCTCGTCTTTTGATTCATTCACGGTTACAAGAATTCACCACATAGAGTCTTTCAAGTCTCCGTAAATATAACAAACACAGAAATAAACAACACAAAATAAATTGTAGCTATGTGTCGATTCTGTGCGACACGTCCGAACATGTAAGCTGAACAATAGTGTGGGGGGTGAGTAATCAAGAGTTGCGTGGCGCTCAAACAAAAGACGAATCGATGAGATTTGAAAATCGTGTAACTCCGGGTTCGCGTAAGTCGAGGTATTACTGTATTCTACTTTTAAGTTAGCCAAGTTTTTGATTAACTGACAAGGCAAAACTACAAAACTTTTACATATTATGTCTGCTTATCTTTTTATGTAGATTGTGTTCAAGCATTTGTGCTAGTGGACCTTATTTAACAAGAATTAAGTGCCAATTTTCACCAACAATGATGGTGAATATTCTGCTCATGTAGAAATTATTATGCCACATTTACACCATTTTGTCAATCTCATGACATTTATTTTTTGTTGAGTCAAGAATTTTATTAAAAAATATACAGAATGCAAATGAAATGTTAGAGAAAGAAAGAAATAAGATGCAATTAAAATTCATTTACTTATGCATCACCAGTTAAGCGCCCACTTTTGCAAATATCAAATATGCATGGTTTTCCACAATATTAACAGTCTCATGAATTGCATTAAAAATGTTCACTAAATTGGCTTTTCTTTGACACAAATCTGTATATGTGAAAGAATAGTTTATATACTATGGGCACATTGCTGAAGACACATACGTTTCCTTTTACAATGATCACTATCATATACAATGTAGCAATATTAGAGATAACAGTGTGTGTTAATAAATAGTTTTGTATGATAATAAGCATGATTCTTATAATTTTACCAATTTTGGCACTTAATTTTTTATTAAATAAGACCCATTGGCACAAATTCTTGGACACATCTCTACTTATTTTTTTATGTAGATTAATGTGGTTACAATTTTCATTAAAGTCCATGATTCAAAGTTCATGGTTTTTCCTTGTGAGATGTGAACTAAAAATATTACATTGAATAACTGGGATTCTGCTGTATTCAGAACACAATCTTATTAGTTTGTTGATTCAAAATAGTTGTTTTTACTTGAAATTAATTTTAACTATTCTATTATTTGATTTCCCATAACCTTATTACTTACATCTATGAAACATAAAAAAGAAAACATTGCTGTTCTAAATGATTTGTAATACTAATAAAAAGCTATTACATATCATATTGATAGTTAAGAAACAAAGATGATTTAAAATTTAATATTATGATTGGAATAATTTGGACATCATAATAATTTTTAAATTTATTAATTAGTTGCTGCTACCTGAATTTAATTTTTCATATTTATTTTTATAGCAAATTTAGCACGTAAACAGCCATGGTATTTCTTTATTTTGCCAAAATATTGGAATTCATATAAAAAACAAAAAAGTAAGAAATTTTCTCCTGAATATCCTCTACCACTGAATCCAGCAATATTTATAGGTAATCAATATAGTTTTTAAGTTTCTCTAATCTACATTATTAAGTACTATTTATTTCACATATTTTTACTTTGATAGATAATCAATTGAAAGTAACACATAAAGATGAAAACTTATCTGGAACAACTGGCCAAATTGGAATATCTCTAAACAATTTGTATGTCATATATAATAAAAACAAGTCAAAGGAAAGAATTGCTGTTGCAGGTTTATCATTAGACTTATTTGAAGGACATATTACAACACTTTTAGGACAAAATGGAGCTGGAAAAACAACAACAATGTAAACAGTTAATTTTTAATTTCATGTGCAAAACAACAAACAGAAAGAATTATTATTTCTCATGTGTTAATAATGTGCATTTATTTTTATTTGATCAGCAATGTTTTGACCGGACAGCATCCTCCTACCAGCGGTGCAGTTTTTGTATATGGAAGAACAATACCAGAAGAATTTTCGGAAATCCAAAAACTTCTTGGTTATTGTCCACAGTACAATACTTTATTTGACAGGTGTGATGTTTTGAAATAAGTAAAAACAATTTGTTTTAATTTTATTATTAACAAATAAAATTCTTTATAATTAGAATGACTATTAGAGAACATCTTAAATTCTATGCTCAACTTAAAGGAATTCTTTGTGGTAAAAAACTCGAAAAAGACATCAATGAGTAAGCACATCATAAATAAAAATATTAATTTTTAATTTTGTACTAATTATATAAACTAAATACAATATATCTGTTATTTAGCATGCTGCAAAGTATGGGTTTATGGAATCAGCAAAATGAACAGTCACGCTACCTGTCTGGTGGAATGCGGCGACGTTTATGTGTGGCTTTGGCATTCATTGGTGGATCTAAGTTAATCATTTTAGATGAACCAACAAGCAGTGTTGATCCAGTAGCAAGACGTAATATATGGGATCTAATAATGAAATGTAGATATGGTAAATATGAATATTATAAACACATCTACTTAGTCTACCTAGCAATTCATGTTTTTAGTATGATATTAAATATTAAAAAGTCCAATTACTTTAATGATATCAACAAGTGTTTTTTAGTAATGAATAAATTTATGTACAATTCCTAATAGATTTTCTTTAATGTGCAGGAGACAGCAATGAAAATGTTTTAATGATACCATACATATATTAAAATATTACTATATAAAAACAGAAAAATGATGAAAATAAACAAATGATATATTGTTAAAAATAAGCTTGTATGATTAGTGATTTTTCCAAAAATTTTAGTACAAACTGTACAAATAGATATAACAAACAAACAGCATAGTTACTCTCTTCCATTTCTATAGCAAGACTTTTGTATTTTTCAAAAATTCACTCTGAAGAAATTCATAACACTTGCTATTATTCAATTGAGATATTGTAATGGATGCTAAAAAAATCCATTGTAGTAGGAATATGGTTTTTTTTTAAAAAATAAAATTTAAGTAAAGTGGTACCTCAGGATACGAAATTAATTCATTCCAAAACTGAGATCGTATCATGAAAATGTCGTAAGGTGAATCATTTTTCCCCCATATGATTACATGTAAAACCATATAATTCGTTCCAACACAAAAAGCACACTCAAATTAAAGCTAAGTAGTATATTGAAAAAAAATAACTTTAGTAAGGAAAACACTGAAAAGTGCATTTTGTAGTTGTAAATTTATAAATAACTATAATAGAATAATAATTGATAAAAAAAATGTAGTTATATTTGCACTTTACCTTTGAGGATAGACGTCGATGGAGGTATAAACTGGTGGCGGAGGAGAGGGAGAAGGGAAATGATACTAAAATTTAACATACATAACATAGTGTAACAATAACTTAAAAATAATTTAACACTAATTTTTTAACTTTTCTGTTTTATATATATTTTAAAATCTTTTATTCACTGCTTTTTGCTCTTTCCTTCACTTCCACCAGCACTTTCACTGGATACAGATTGCTTGGTAAAATATCTATCCAAAAAGGTTTGGCTTTGCCTACTTTTTAAAATGTTTCTAAAGCGACATAGGCAAATGTCATTACTCCGAGCAGCAATACGGCCAGTGTAAACTTTTTCGGGATGTTTCTTTTCAATAAAATCAGTCACTTTCTGATAATACCTCAAGATTTCCTTTATCGAGCGAGATCCTTCCACGACGAAGCAAACACACAGACTGAGACCAATGAACAGAAGTGAATAAAAAATGGCACTGCGAACTAATGTAACGTCGTATGGTGAGTTTTTGTTTGTACTGTGGAGCAAAATTATGTTCAAATTTCATGTTGTATCCTGAAAATTTCGTATGCTGGGACGTTCGTATCCTGAGGTACCACTGTAGTGCATTAAATATTTACAAATGATTTAATACAAAAACTTAATCATGATGATGATAATGTTTATGTTGCTCTTCAAGGCAAAATTATTCTTGAAAGAATTAATAACTCAGACTGTTATGAAATAAATAATAAATTAATCAAGTAATTCATATCTCTTCTGAAATATTAAAAATTATATTATTATGCATGTATTTCAACAATTTAGAAAGAATAAATATAGAATATATTTTGCATAAATACTTACATGATATAATTAATATGGTACAAAAGTTTCAAATACTTTGAATATTTTGTTGTGCAATATTATTTTATACTTGAGAATATATTTCAAGTAGAAAATTTATTTTTATTAAAATTTATATTCTAATTTAATTAACTGAAAGAATTCAATAATTTTTTCATTAAGGAAGAACAATTCTGCTTACAACTCACCATATGGATGAAGCAGATATTCTTAGTGATCGTGTTGCAATTATACATCGAGTAAGTATTTTTAAATTATTGAAGAGAATAAAGTATTTATGGGCCTTAGTGAGTAATTGATACTAAAGATCACCCAACTTCTATGTAAATTTATCTTTATACCTTGCCTTGGCATCATAACTTCAAAGAGGAGTATGGGAAGTATTTGAATCAGAATTACCAAGTGGATACAGCAAAAAAAAAAAAGTTATAAATTACTATTAATATCAATAAAAATTTCTATTTTAATTAACATAACAAATGACTTTTGACATCATGAACAGTGTTAGGGTGGGTTGATGCCCACATTAACATTGTCTAGATAAAAAATAAGAACAACAAATATGAAAATGAAAACTATATTAAGAGTTTAGTTATTTTAGCTTACTACTGTCATGTTTATCACAGTACTTGGATGGCATGGAATAGTGCAATTTTATTGGTCAGATAGACAGGAATTGATACTAATCCAAACTTTCACTGTAAGTAATAAGGCTATTATTAATTATAGCATAATAATAGCCCGATTAATTACAGCAAGAGTTTGGATTAGTATCAATACATCAGGCTTTGCGATGTTGATATATAGACAGGAATTGATGTTTTTCAACAAAAAATAGTCAGTTGTTGACTTCAACCTGCACAAGAAGATAATTTGAGACATCCAAATTTTTTCTAATGCTAACACTAACATACCATTCGCAGCTGAATTTGAAATGGTAATCAGCCAACCAATTAAATTCCATGAAAAATGAACAAATATTCAAACTCTGCAACCTCAAAAATCTCCAAAGACACTTTATGCATTTACTGGTAACTTTGTATTAAGTAACCATCTGGCTGGTCAGAATAGAAAGGGGGTCTGTTTGTTGCAAGCAGGAAGTAGAAGTTAATTTCACCAATAGTAGTCATTGACCTCCTTCCAGATGAGAGGATTATCCCCAGAAAGTTACATGCATTTGTTTATGTCAAAATGTATAAAGAACAAACTATCTAATAAATAAAGAAGAAAATTTGTTATCAGTGACTAAATGATATGTTTCAATATAAAAATAACAATAAATTATACATACTGTAATTTTACTAATAATTCAAATAATTCTAATTCAAATAACTAATCAAATAATTCTATTATTATTAAATAAGTATTTAATTTGAATTTATTTCTATTATTAATTGTTCTTTAGATCACTTTAAAAGCTTTTTTTTTTATCACCACAAGTAATATAGAGTTTGATATTTGAATGAAAATTATAATAAAACACCTGTATGGTATACTATAATAAATATTTCATTTATTATTATTAAAATGTCTCTAAGATGAATTATTACAATTATTATTGATGTTAATTCCTTCTCCCTAATATTCGGTATTATAATATATTATTGATTTAGACAATTTAAGTAAGATCACATAGCTGTACCTTTCTTAATTACTTCCTTAAATCCTGTAAGCAATAGAAGTTTCAATAATGTAATGTAATATTGAATATTAGGTTTAGAAGATTTATTAATATTTTGAAAAAAAAAAATGTAAGAGTAAATATTTTACTTAACAACATATCAGTCCACTATGGTTTGCAATTAAAATTATCACATATAGACAGACTAGAGCACCTTAGAATATTATATATAAACTTCAGTAAGCATACTTCTCTATGTATTTTTATTTGAGTATTAAACTTTTAGTTCTCAGACAGTTCAAAATTAATACATACAATATTCACAAAAATGATGATAAAGAGATAAAGAATGATAGAAAAATAACATTTTGTTAATATTATATATGTTGTGCAGATATAGAACCATAAGTGGCAAAGTGTGAAATCATAATTTTCAGTAAAAATAAATTTGAAAATTGGACCAACCAAAGGTATCAAATATTTTGGTGAGCAATCAGTCACCAAAAATTTCCATTTTATGTAATTATTTGATATATTTTACATCTGTTTTTGGTCTCAAATAGAACATATTTAAATTTTGCAATTTTTCAATAATATATTTGAGTTAGCCACTTATAGTTCTATACTCACAATACATACATAAACTGAATGGTCTTTTTTTTTATTTAGGGAAAACTCTTATGTTCTGGCTCTCCTCTGTTACTCAAAAGTAAATTTGGCTGTGGTTATCAATTAACTTTATCCAGACAAGGTTCAGATACAGACCGTGATAGTGATTCTGGAAGAGCTTCTTCTGCTTGTTCTGAAGGAGAAGGTAAAAATAAATTATTGGACTTATATAATGGAACATTTTAGACAATTATTACATGTTATATTTTTTTGAATTGTCTAAAGCCATTGGATTTGACACGGACGGACTGCTTAATTTTGTTCAAAGCATTATTCCAACTGCTACTCTCATGGAAGACCACGGAACTGAAGTTGTTTTAAGTTTGCCTCAAAGATCACCTGATGGAATGCCTTACAACTTTTCCAGCTTTTTTACAAATTTAGATTCCAATCTTAATCAGCTTGGATTTGGTAGTTATGGATTATCTAGTACTACTCTTGAAGAGGTGAGTTTTCTTCCTACTTCTTACAGTGTTTTGATAATATAAAATAAAAAATTATTGAAATCAGGATGTTTTTGTACTTTTCCTCATATCAATAAAATTAATTCTAGAGTTTTTAATTTCTTTAAAATTCATGTAATGCATCAACATTATTTTGCCTTCCATGGATTTTGAAGATCATTTATTTATAATAAAAAATTTATTTAACTTATTAGATTTAAAATAATCCAAAACTTTGTAAAAAACTCAGAGTCTCATTGCATATCTTTCCTTCTTATCATGATAGTGATTATAGTTATTTTTGATAGAATACCATGTATAAGCTCAAACTTCCATTTACTAAAAGTTATATTTCACATTTCAGTTAGCAACAGACTGTTTATTTGCTTAGAGTTAATGAAGAGACAGAATATGGGTGTAATTGAATGATTATAAGATTACAATGCTTTCAGTTGCTTTGCTAATTAATCTAAATTTATTCACTTCATTACTTTGAAAATCTTTTCTACCATCCTTCTGAAGCTATGATGTAATAATATGGAAATGCAGTAAAATAGCTTTTTACAAAAAATCACAAATAAAATTTGTTAATATTGGCAGATAGTGATTGGTATTTAACACATTTTATAATATCAAAATCATATGTTGACCAATATTTAATATTCCAGGACAGTTATTTTTATGCATTTAACTCTAATTTATTGATGACAAATGTGTACATATTTTTATACTTATGGCTTAAGCATTATCAATTTAATCCTCAGTGGATTTCTTATGCTTAGACCAGGTGTTGCTTTTTGGAGATTAGGAAATTAATTAGATTCACGCAACTGGTTATGTGACAAAGGAACAATGATTGCACAAAAGACAACACTGACTTGACTCGTAGGAGGTCAGTGCTGAAAAAAGGGATGAGTAAAACAAGGTCATCATCACCAACGATTTCCCATGCAGTCAACAGTGCCACCAACCTTTTATTATGCAACAAGAAAAATATTTACAAACATTACCATGACACAATTGCATTGTACATATCAATGTTACACAATATTTAACAATAACTTCGATTGTTGATTCCAACATCTTATTCTCTTGTTTACATAGTGAAAAGAGTGAGGGAAGTTGGTAACAGTCAGAACAATAAGAACACATTTCTATCCTCTGCTCTATATTGCAATTTTTAATTGTAAATAGTCCATTGAATATAAAAATATATTCCTATGGATTTAGCTGTATACAGTATAACTATGCATTTCATATATAAATGTGTTAATAAATTAAAAAACAAGTAAAATGGCAAAACTGTATTTGGGACAAGACTATATCTCGGAGACGGAATCACTTTGATGCTCAAGACAGGTCTCGTTCTCATTCTTCTATCTTCTTTGATATCGCTGCTTTTGGGCGCGATCATTCAAATTTCACCAGCCACAACCATAAGATCATCCATGATGTATCTTTGATGAAATTAACCTATCTAATTTCAAAATTTCTATCTGTTGCGTGTCGGCCTGGGTTGAATTTTTGTCGATGCGTAACGAAAAGTTCCCATTTTTGAAAAAAATAATCATGGCTATTGTATTGTCCGAAATTATTTTTTTATTTTGCACAAACAATATACAGTTTAACCCAATTATAATGTCATCAAATGTAACGACAATACTAATATAATGTCAAATTTTTATCAGTCCTACGATTTTACTATATTAGATAATGTTAAAAAACCCACTTGTAATGACATAAAATTGTTTTAATGTCATATTTGAAGCACTCCCAAATTTACAAAATTAGATTACAAATTTTATTTAACATAGAAGAAACTACATGTTCAGTTCTAAGGTCAGAGTTCACTTCTTAGAATGACTGTGGGTTACCGGAACTCTCTCCTATCTGACTTTGGTGGGGTGAGATGGCTGTTTTGCCTGTTTGTAGAAGAGGGTCGCCATTTTGGATCTTATTTTGACTCGATTCTCGGTCCCGACTACCTACGAGTCTGGATTTTTTTATGCGCAAATGTTTTGGGCACCTAATACTCTGTGCCAAATATCAACTCTTGACATGTACTCCTTCATACCTCTATGCTGGTAAGAACATTGGGAAGTACAATTTTATAAACAAGACATAGTCTTGTCAATAAGTATTTTTCAATTCAAATATTTGTAGAATAAATAAAGTTTGCAAATAAAATAATTTCAACCCTAACAATATCAATATAATTATATGCATAAATAATTTCTTTGTACTTTCCTTACTAAATTTATTTTGTTATTTTATTAGACTTTTTATTTAGAATTTACCAAAATGTAAAAATTGGAAACTTCTATTTATTATTTTGTATACTTCAGGTATTTCTTACACTTTGTCACTTGGAAGATACAAAACTTCAGCTAGCAACTCCAAATATTATTTCTAATCCAGTGCCATTACCTAAATCAACTCTTTCTAGATCAATAAGTGACACTGAAAAATATTGTCAATTCTCCAATAAATTAGGTAAGTTTTGTTTCTTGAAACATAATATAAAATTTGAATAAACTAAATTAATTTTAATAAAACTTTAAAACAATGTAGCACCAGATCTATCCGATTTAAGCATTAGTAATGATCCATGGTCTACTCAAAATCTAAATCTTGGAGGAAGCTATCAGTTAACAGGTGCAAAGTTAAAACTGCAACAGTTGGGAGCACTGTTAATGAAACGATGCTATCATACACTTCACGACTGGAAAGCAATTGTTTCCAGTATCCTCCTTCCTTGTGTTTTTATTGCCATAGCAATGGGATTTGCACTCATAAAACCTGAAGCTACTCCTGAACCAATGTTGTTATTGACTCCATCTATGCTTGGTCCTGGTGACGTCACTTTTATTGGGTAAGTCCTGGGTTTTTTTTAAGTCATATAATTTTGAAACATTTATAGAATGTTAAATTATGTTCTGAGGTGTGATCAAAAGAAACCAGACTTGACTATAAAGATTCAAATTAGTTAAGTATTAAAATCCAGCTGCCCTCTCCTGCATTAATAACCTGATCCTACAATTTCTGCCAAGCTTCAAGTGCTTCTTGGAAGTCACTATTTCAAACATTTGAAAGCACCTGTTGAGATTCACTCTGAATCTTGACCATATCAAAATGCTACTTTGACCTTCAATTTCATTTTGGAGAACAAAAATAAGTCACAAGAGGCTAAATATGATGAGCAAAGAGAGTGAGAGAAGCCTGTCATGTTACTTTTTTGGCAAAAATGCTCATGTTTTGAAGGGTGTTTGTGATATGATGGAGTCAGGTTAGATTGCACTACAGTTTTGGTCTTTTATGACAACCATCCTCCTAAATCGACTCAAACTGTAGCAGTAAAAATCTGAATTCACTATCTGACTGGGAGGAATAAATTTCTGGTACACAAACCCTTATACAGGTAGGCCTCCAACAACGCGGTACCTTTACAACGCGTTTTCGCTCCAATGCGGTTGGAAAAATGCGGAAATTTTCTTACAACGCGATTTACGGTATTTAGAAACGAATTATCTTCACATAACAGAAAAATCGCAACGGATCACTTTTAGCTCTGTATGCAGTTCGGCATACAGAGCTAAAAGTCTTTGAAAACAGCTGTTTGTGGACGTTAGCATGCTATTCCCTTGAAAGTTTCAGGGGAAGACCTTCAACAAAGAAAGTTAAGTACGGCTGTCTTATTTAGCAGAAGACTTAGCCCTGTTTTGAAGTTGAAAGAAGAGTTTAGTAAAGTAAGAAAAAGATGGAAGATGAAAGATAGAAGGATAGGACAGTGTGAAAAAGAGAGTACCATGGCACCCCCATGGAACCCCAGGGGCATCTGCATCGGCATTTACTTAAACAACATATGTACAAAAGTATAAAATACAGAGTGACAAATATATACATAATACAAAAGTGCAGAGTTACAATTTCCATGTGTCATTGCAACTTGCAATGACATTAAAGACAAGATGGCATTTTTAAACCGTACAGCAAATACATACTTTCCAATAAAAATGTTACATAGATTTAGTACTACTTTTGCCTTTTCCAGAGGAATATCTGGATTACAATTGATGAAATTGCTTATTTCAATCAGTTGCAAAAGTTTAACAATTTAATATTTTTGATGGTTCCAAATGGGTTACATAAGAGTTGACTTAATTAAATGAAGGTTTTGTTAAATTAAACAATGAATTTAGCAATATAAAATATTATACAATGTATTTAGGAAAGTATTGAGCCGTTTACCCTGTTTGTGTACCAAACATTGTACAATTAAGAATGGAGGGTATTAGCTGCCGTTAAACATATTTACATCTATATACCAATACAGTTTTTATGAAAATTATGTACACTAATTACAACACTAGTCGGCATTTAATTAACAATGATCTCAACACAAAGAATAGACATTTGAGATTCAAATGTTAACAATTTGTCACAGTTGAATATACAAATTAGCATTAATAACACAATAATTTTTAATTAGTCTGTGTTTGAACCCTCTTCTTCTGTTGAAGTCTCGCTGTCTTCATCTATCTCTTCCTCTGTTTCACTGTTGTCGGTTGAATTTCCATCAGTCTCTTCATCTTGTGTTTGTTGCGTTGTAGACTTGTTTTTTAACTTTTTTATTTGAATAGTGTCGGGGAGAAGAGCTTTAGTTTTTTCGATAAATTGCTCGAAACTCACCCATAGTTGCTTTTGGTTGAAAATGTCTTTGGGGTCAGGTGGCCAGGAACATCCGTGTTGTATACATTCTCTGTAAAACTGAAAACGTTGTTCTTCGAAAGTTTCACATTCATAGGCGAAGTGCATCGCATCTCCAACTGTAGTATTGTCGCATGAACACTTGTCACTGTTTATCTTTTTAATTCTATATAAGTAGGCTTTAAACTTCCCGTGGTTTGTTAAACACTGAGAGGTGTTGGGGTTTGGCTTATAATGTTTATTTTTAAGTCTATCGGTGATTGAGGGGATGTACTTGAAACATGTTCTGCCTGTATTGGATTCCTCCCACTCCCTTTGCCATATTTCGTTTCTCCATTTCTTTAGGTAGTTTTCCAGTCCTGCTTTTGGGAGTCTATTATATGTGATATTTGTTGTATTGTAACCAGCACGTTTTGCTAAATTATCAGCGATATCATTTCCTTTTTTATTCGTGTGTGCCGGGATCCATGAGAATTGAATATTTGTTAGATCTCCCAAACTTTGTGCTTCTTTGATAACTGCTGTTCCTAGTATAGTTGTCTTTCCTGTCTTTGTTAGGATTTTTAGTGCCGTTCTGCTGTCTGTCAAAAATCTTATTTTACCTTTATAATAGTTAATGTTTTCCTTCACTCTCTTTATTGCGTTAAAAAGCGCCCAAAGTTCGGCTTGTGTTATGCTACAGTAATTTTCCATTTTCAGACTTGCTTTGTAAACGATTCTCTTTTTTGATTGTTTAATTATACAGATGCCCGCACCCACACCTTCTTTGTGCTTTGACCCATCTGTATAAATCAGCCATTGAAATTTTTTGTCTTCTTCTTGTTCGTATTCTAGTTTAACCTCGTAGCTATTTCTTTTTGTAGGGTGGATTTCGAATTCTATCTTGTTTTCCATTCTGTCAATCTCCACTTTTCTGATCATCGCTGGAAGTTCATTATATTTTTGGGGTAAGATCTTATATTTGATATGTTTATCTATTTCTTGTTGAGGTTTTTTCCAGTAGTCATTATTTGTTATGATCCAGCTGTAAGCATTTATTTTTGCTGTTATATAGATAGGAGCGATTCCCCCATAACCAACATTGCATCAGTTGGGGCCGTGCGGTAAGATTTAGTTAGATTTATTGCTGCCTTTCGTTGAACAGACAGCAGTTTTCTTTTAATATGCGTGTTCAGGGGAAGACCGGTTTCTAGACAGATGTGCATCAGTTACCATAAACACTCAAATATATCACTAAATTTTCGATCATTTATACTCTTTCAATAAGTGGGGACCGCAAAATGGTCCAAAATACAGTATAAACTTCTATTGGATGTATATTTTTAACAACATAGTGAAAGGAAGTTATTTTTTGCAATTTTTACTGTCCACAAAACTGATTGAAAAAATTTTAGCCATAACAATGCCGAATGAAAAGAAAGGACCGTTGTTAAAAAAGGAAATTTATAAATCTTCAAACAAAGATAGAAATTTTGGATCAAATTAAAAATCAAGAGCATATAGCTGATATTGGTAGGCATTTTAATTTAAATGAGTCGACGGTTCGGTCAGGAGAAAAGATCAGAAATTTGGTCGCATCCGGATCATCTATTCTTGCAAAAAATGTTGCTTGTCCGAGAGCACCTATAATGGAAAAAATGGAACAAGAGCTAATATTATGGGTAGAAGATATGAACAAGAAATGGTTGCCTTTAAATAAAACTGCACTTAAACACAAAGCATTAAAAATATTTGATTATTTAAAACAAATGGGACAGTCATCAGCTGATGAAACCAGTGTTAAATTCGTGGCTAGCAATGGCTGGTTTGAAAAATTCAAAAAACGCCATTCAAACGCCAAGTTTTTCTCTTTTTAGAATTGAATCCTAGTTTTTGTATTAAGTTGGTGTCTCCTATAACGTGATTTCCCACAACGCGGTATTTTCAAGGAACGTATCTACCGCATTGTAGGAGGCCTACCTGTAATAAAAATAAAAACAAAAACATAATCAACACATTCACTCTTTGTCATGCTCTTGATTTATCTTCCCTTCTTGGGTATTGGAGATTGCAGTCTCTCATATGGCTTGAACTCCCAAAGCATTTCAAGATTCTTTGTGGCAAAATTTAACATTTGTTCAATTTTCAGCTTGAGAATAAACTTGAATCATGACACTCACACAATGTTATGTAACAAGCATTTTGGTTTGAAAAAACTATCCCCCTTGTCAAATGACACTTAGTTGTCTAAGACATTGATCCCCCATGACAAAAAGACTGTACTTTGCACTATCACTATACTGGAAACAGTCCAGTTTCTTTTTTGATCATACCATATATTTTCTGGATTCTCTTTCTAAACAAAGAGTTTATTTGATTTCTCACTATTCATTTATATTTTACTTGCAGAAAGCACAGTTCAAACAATTTCCAATCAAACCCAAACATTTTGGAAAGTTTGTTAACTTCACCAGGAATTGGAACTACTTGTATGAAAAACTCCCCTAACAGGTATGATTTTTTTATTTAATAAAATAACTATAATTCTTATCTTGAGATGATTTTTCATATGCATGTGTATTATTCATCCATTATAGAAGAGAGATATTCCTTTATTGTAGAATTCATTATTATTATTTAAAAAAAACTTTAAAAAAAATATTATGCAATCAGTTTGAATGAAAAGTCAGTAAATATTTGCAACACTGTTATTTAACTTGAGTAAAATTAAATTAACAAAATAAATTTTATCAAAATCATGTAATTGTATTGTAAAAAATACATGAAAATTAAATTTTAATTCCATTCCGACTTATGGAGGATAAACAACTTTTAAACTTTAAAACATTATTTAAATAATGCAATAAAAAGAAAGGCAAACCTAAATGCTAGAAGTCTTCACTCTATTCCAAAATAAAATAAATTTTATTTTGGAATAGAGTGAAGACTTCTAATACAAAAGACATAGTATACAATTTTACTAAGCTATGAATAATTAATAAAATTTTGTTGTAAAATAACAATATATTAAGTTGCATCCATGTTATTAATGACAATAACAAAGCTACATTTTCATGTTATCACTCAATGCATAAGTATTTACCAAGATTCAATAATACTTTTTGATTGATTAATAGCAAGTATACAAGAAACACTATAACTTTATAATGTTGAGTAAATATTATCAAGATATAGATATAATACTTTTGGACAAAGCATGAAAATTTCTTTAACCTGATAAATTTCTGATACTTTGACATTATTGACATTAAGATAGATTTTAATCCTGTAATATTGACTGTTAAATTCATCTGCCTACAAATCCATTTTATAATAACTGTTTACACAGCACAGGAATCTATTGTATGTGGCATGCATATTGTATAAATTGCAGCTACAACTGTCATTTTGATATATTTTAATAATGAATGGAATAAAAGATTACACATTAATGTTATCTTTTGTTGTTGCTGCTGACACTGTGAACACTTTATATGCAATAAATGAACATTTCACTTCCTAAAACAGTAAATATTTTATTCTTATGATATTTAACATAAATCATAACAGTACATTTAGGAAGGAAGTGTCATTCATTTCTGAGATCTCAAATTATGTATAGAATGGTACCTTGTACTTCAAACAACTCTAACTTCAAATGATTCAAAGTTCGAACAGCCTCCTGGAATGAATTAAATTTGAAATACGAGTCACCACTGTGTTTCTAGAAAAAAGATTGCTTTGAGACTTGATGTAAAAACAAATCTAAATAATATTTATTTATTCAACATGATGAAGTGTAACAGGTAACAAGAGAGAAATAAAGAATATAAAAAATGCCTAGTAACGTGTGAAAATTACACTTCATCATGTTGAATAAATAAATAAGAAGACAGACAGGGCTTCATATTAAGATAAATCATCTTTGTTATCGTTACATTTATACAAAAATGGAAATTAAAAAATAGTATATAAAGTACATTTCTAAAAAATGTTGACCTTGACCTAATTTTCGGAGGTCAAACATTTGACATTTTTATTCTAGACTATAAGGAAAAAATTAAAATAAAAAATTATTAGAACTAGGTTAATTATATATGATGTAATATTGTTTGTCAAAAATAGATTTTCAAATTATCTTCTTCAGCTATGCATTGTTATATAAGTTTCATTTCCTTTCAATTTAATATGTAAGGGAAATCAAAGTTTCTGTTCAAGCAAAACAAAGCAATAAATCGGTAAGCAATGCAAAAACTAAAAAAATTTGATATTTTTTAGTGTGCATTGCTTATTGATCACCTTAGACATTAAAGCACTTTCCAACTGTTTGATAAAATCAAAGATATTCTATTAAAATGCTCGTGATTTTGGCATAAAGTATTGCATACATGATCAGATGGGACTTGTTCAAGCAACATAGGAAATATATTGATTGGCACTTATTTACAACATAAATGGAAGGAATGAACCAGTCCTAATGGCACCTCTGGAAATTTCTCAATGGTCCCATCCACCCTTAATCCGAATATTCAACCTTTCATCACTCTCTTTGGAAGTCATATGGCAAATGGCCTAGACCATAAGAAGTATCAATGTTTTCCATTGCAAATGATATGGCTTCTCCTGTACCACATGGAGCAACATGAGGATGTACTTTCTTATGCAACAAAATAATACCAGAGCTCAGTTTTTTGGGTTGCTTAGCTTTTTAATGGCAGCACACAGATGATTTAAAGTGATAAAGTAGTTCTGTGCATTTATGCTCTGAAAACTGCTTTACAGTAGACTTGGATGCTATGGTTATATGCATAGACATTTTGGATCACTGTTATTGCATTTAAACTTGCTGTATTATAGCCACTGGTGTAGTGGTAACAAGGCTATTCATACCATTGCACCAGATCTTTTTCAAGGGCAAGTAGCATATAAAATTACAAAAATTAGCTAAGTTTAATATTTCCAACTAAATTTAACTATGTATAGTGTCACTGCCAACAGTAAATGGTTTGTTTACTTTTGTTCAAACTTCTAATACTAAAAACACATTTTTTACCAAAAAAGGGCAAACTCCTCTAAATACTGAGGCTTAACTGACACAATGCATTAAACCTGTTAATACATGTCTGTTTTGAAAATGGCTGCCTCTATTTATTATTATTTAAGATCAAATCATCAACTCATCAAATATTTAATGAACTGTTAAGATTCTTAACTTAAGAACAAATTCACTTATGAATTTTAGTAACTAGTAACTTTTATAAACTTACAAAATTTTACAAAACTAATGAAAATTATCTTAGTGGAGCATTTCTGCATCAAAAGATCTTTGCCCTGCATACCCCGCTTTTAATACCTCATAAACTCATTACCCACACTGGCATATTTTTGTTTAGGACTACATTCCAAATTATAGCTAACACAAGGCCAATCTAAGCAATGTTCTTTAATCATTGGGACTGCAACATCACAAACAGAAATCCTCCAAATACATTTAGATAATTGCAATTCTATTCTGTCATTAATATTGTGGCAAAAAGAAAATGAATTGATTTGATTGTTTCTTATAATTTTGGACAATCGAGACTATTGTACAATGTTTAAAAAATCTACACATGAGCTATATTGACAATGCACTTCTCATAGAAATCAGATCAGATGATCTTTTTTGGTAATGTTCATTCTTAATTAGATGTCTTACTGCAATTTTAACTATTAAAGATATTGTTTAAGTATTTATGAACTTTACCTCTGTCTTACTTCATGCTTCAGATTCTTGCATATATTAAAATTTTTCAAAATGCTTTTATTCTGCTATACTGGAATCTCATCATTATCTGAAATTTAAAAAATTAATAAGTTAAAAAAAACTAATTGTAAATACTATAATCAGTGTATTAGAAATACTAAAAATTATTAAATTTATTCTATTACAGATATAGATTTCTTTTATCATTATTTTAATAATTTAAAAATTATAATGCTTTAGGAAATGCTAACCTCATTTACCTCTAGCATTAAATTCGTAAGTGATTAATTAATTTTTAGTCAGTTTAAAAATCTGGAATTTTTCAATGTGCATTGACTTTCATGAAATCCAAATCCATGGCTATTTATTATATTGCTGAATTAATATTTTTACGGAATGAAATTATCAAAAGAAGATAATTTCTCTGTAATTTTAATTTATGATCGCTCATATTTTTAAGTATAAAAAAATTAGAAAAACTGCTTTCTTCCAGGAATCTTAAGCTTTTCAANTTATATGCATAAATAATTTCTTTGTACTTTCCTTACTAAATTTATTTTGTTATTTTATTAGACTTTTTATTTAGAATTTACCAAAATGTAAAAATTGGAAACTTCTATTTATTATTTTGTATACTTCAGGTATTTCTTACACTTTGTCACTTGGAAGATACAAAACTTCAGCTAGCAACTCCAAATATTATTTCTAATCCAGTGCCATTACCTAAATCAACTCTTTCTAGATCAATAAGTGACACTGAAAAATATTGTCAATTCTCCAATAAATTAGGTAAGTTTTGTTTCTTGAAACATAATATAAAATTTGAATAAACTAAATTAATTTTAATAAAACTTTAAAACAATGTAGCACCAGATCTATCCGATTTAAGCATTAGTAATGATCCATGGTCTACTCAAAATCTAAATCTTGGAGGAAGCTATCAGTTAACAGGTGCAAAGTTAAAACTGCAACAGTTGGGAGCACTGTTAATGAAACGATGCTATCATACACTTCACGACTGGAAAGCAATTGTTTCCAGTATCCTCCTTCCTTGTGTTTTTATTGCCATAGCAATGGGATTTGCACTCATAAAACCTGAAGCTACTCCTGAACCAATGTTGTTATTGACTCCATCTATGCTTGGTCCTGGTGACGTCACTTTTATTGGGTAAGTCCTGGGTTTTTTTTAAGTCATATAATTTTGAAACATTTATAGAATGTTAAATTATGTTCTGAGGTGTGATCAAAAGAAACCAGACTTGACTATAAAGATTCAAATTAGTTAAGTATTAAAATCCAGCTGCCCTCTCCTGCATTAATAACCTGATCCTACAATTTCTGCCAAGCTTCAAGTGCTTCTTGGAAGTCACTATTTCAAACATTTGAAAGCACCTGTTGAGATTCACTCTGAATCTTGACCATATCAAAATGCTACTTTGACCTTCAATTTCATTTTGGAGAACAAAAATAAGTCACAAGAGGCTAAATATGATGAGCAAAGAGAGTGAGAGAAGCCTGTCATGTTACTTTTTTGGCAAAAATGCTCATGTTTTGAAGGGTGTTTGTGATATGATGGAGTCAGGTTAGATTGCACTACAGTTTTGGTCTTTTATGACAACCATCCTCCTAAATCGACTCAAACTGTAGCAGTAAAAATCTGAATTCACTATCTGACTGGGAGGAATAAATTTCTGGTACACAAACCCTTATACAGGTAGGCCTCCAACAACGCGGTACCTTTACAACGCGTTTTCGCTCCAATGCGGTTGGAAAAATGCGGAAATTTTCTTACAACGCGATTTACGGTATTTAGAAACGAATTATCTTCACATAACAGAAAAATCGCAACGGATCACTTTTAGCTCTGTATGCAGTTCGGCATACAGAGCTAAAAGTCTTTGAAAACAGCTGTTTGTGGACGTTAGCATGCTATTCCCTTGAAAGTTTCAGGGGAAGACCTTCAACAAAGAAAGTTAAGTACGGCTGTCTTATTTAGCAGAAGACTTAGCCCTGTTTTGAAGTTGAAAGAAGAGTTTAGTAAAGTAAGAAAAAGATGGAAGATGAAAGATAGAAGGATAGGACAGTGTGAAAAAGAGAGTACCATGGCACCCCCATGGAACCCCAGGGGCATCTGCATCGGCATTTACTTAAACAACATATGTACAAAAGTATAAAATACAGAGTGACAAATATATACATAATACAAAAGTGCAGAGTTACAATATCCATGTGTCATTGCAACTTGCAATGACATTAAAGACAAGATGGCATTTTTAAACCGTACAGCAAATACATACTTTCCAATAAAAATGTTACATAGATTTAGTACTACTTTTGCCTTTTCCAGAGGAATATCTGGATTACAATTGATGAAATTGCTTATTTCAATCAGTTGCAAAAGTTTAACAATTTAATATTTTTGATGGTTCCAAATGGGTTACATAAGAGTTGACTTAATTAAATGAAGGTTTTGTTAAATTAAACAATGAATTTAGCAATATAAAATATTATACAATGTATTTAGGAAAGTATTGAGCCGTTTACCCTGTTTGTGTACCAAACATTGTACAATTAAGAATGGAGGGTATTAGCTGCCGTTAAACATATTTACATCTATATACCAATACAGTTTTTATGAAAATTATGTACACTAATTACAACACTAGTCGGCATTTAATTAACAATGATCTCAACACAAAGAATAGACATTTGAGATTCAAATGTTAACAATTTGTCACAGTTGAATATACAAATTAGCATTAATAACACAATAATTTTTAATTAGTCTGTGTTTGAACCCTCTTCTTCTGTTGAAGTCTCGCTGTCTTCATCTATCTCTTCCTCTGTTTCACTGTTGTCGGTTGAATTTCCATCAGTCTCTTCATCTTGTGTTTGTTGCGTTGTAGACTTGTTTTTTAACTTTTTTATTTGAATAGTGTCGGGGAGAAGAGCTTTAGTTTTTTCGATAAATTGCTCGAAACTCACCCATAGTTGCTTTTGGTTGAAAATGTCTTTGGGGTCAGGTGGCCAGGAACATCCGTGTTGTATACATTCTCTGTAAAACTGAAAACGTTGTTCTTCGAAAGTTTCACATTCATAGGCGAAGTGCATCGCATCTCCAACTGTAGTATTGTCGCATGAACACTTGTCACTGTTTATCTTTTTAATTCTATATAAGTAGGCTTTAAACTTCCCGTGGTTTGTTAAACACTGAGAGGTGTTGGGGTTTGGCTTATAATGTTTATTTTTAAGTCTATCGGTGATTGAGGGGATGTACTTGAAACATGTTCTGCCTGTATTGGATTCCTCCCACTCCCTTTGCCATATTTCGTTTCTCCATTTCTTTAGGTAGTTTTCCAGTCCTGCTTTTGGGAGTCTATTATATGTGATATTTGTTGTATTGTAACCAGCACGTTTTGCTAAATTATCAGCGATATCATTTCCTTTTTTATTCGTGTGTGCCGGGATCCATGAGAATTGAATATTTGTTAGATCTCCCAAACTTTGTGCTTCTTTGATAACTGCTGTTCCTAGTATAGTTGTCTTTCCTGTCTTTGTTAGGATTTTTAGTGCCGTTCTGCTGTCTGTCAAAAATCTTATTTTACCTTTATAATAGTTAATGTTTTCCTTCACTCTCTTTATTGCGTTAAAAAGCGCCCAAAGTTCGGCTTGTGTTATGCTACAGTAATTTTCCATTTTCAGACTTGCTTTGTAAACGATTCTCTTTTTTGATTGTTTAATTATACAGATGCCCGCACCCACACCTTCTTTGTGCTTTGACCCATCTGTATAAATCAGCCATTGAAATTTTTTGTCTTCTTCTTGTTCGTATTCTAGTTTAACCTCGTAGCTATTTCTTTTTGTAGGGTGGATTTCAAATTCTATCTTGTTTTCCATTCTGTCAATCTCCACTTTTCTGATCATCGCTGGAAGTTCATTATATTTTTGGGGTAAGATCTTATATTTGATATGTTTATCTATTTCTTGTTGAGGTTTTTTCCAGTAGTCATTATTTGTTATGATCCAGCTGTAAGCATTTATTTTTGCTGTTATATAGATAGGAGCGATTCCCCCATAACCAACATTGCATCAGTTGGGGCCGTGCGGTAAGATTTAGTTAGATTTATTGCTGCCTTTCGTTGAACAGACAGCAGTTTTCTTTTAATATGCGTGTTCAGGGGAAGACCGGTTTCTAGACAGATGTGCATCAGTTACCATAAACACTCAAATATATCACTAAATTTTCGATCATTTATACTCTTTCAATAAGTGGGGACCGCAAAATGGTCCAAAATACAGTATAAACTTCTATTGGGTGTATATTTTTAATTTAATAGTGAAGGGAAGTTATTTTTTGCAATTTTTACTGTCCACAAAACTGATTGAAAAAATTTTAGCCATAACAATGCCGAATGAAAAGAAAGGACCGTTGTTAAAAAAGGAAATTTATAAATCTTCAAACAAAGATAGAAATTTTGGATCAAATTAAAAATCAAGAGCATATAGCTGATATTGGTAGGCATTTTAATTTAAATGAGTCGACGGTTCGGTCAGGAGAAAAGATCAGAAATTTGGTCGCATCCGGATCATCTATTCTTGCAAAAAATGTTGCTTGTCCGAGAGCACCTATAATGGAAAAAATGGAACAAGAGCTAATATTATGGGTAGAAGATATGAACAAGAAATGGTTGCCTTTAAATAAAACTGCACTTAAACACAAAGCATTAAAAATATTTGATTATTTAAAACAAATGGGACAGTCATCAGCTGATGAAACCAGTGTTAAATTCGTGGCTAGCAATGGCTGGTTTGAAAAATTCAAAAAACGCCATTCAAACGCCAAGTTTTTCTCTTTTTAGAATTGAATCCTAGTTTTTGTATTAAGTTGGTGTCTCCTATAACGTGATTTCCCACAACGCGGTATTTTCAAGGAACGTATCTACCGCATTGTAGGAGGCCTACCTGTAATAAAAATAAAAACAAAAACATAATCAACACATTCACTCTTTGTCATGCTCTTGATTTATCTTCCCTTCTTGGGTATTGGAGATTGCAGTCTCTCATATGGCTTGAACTCCCAAAGCATTTCAAGATTCTTTGTGGCAAAATTTAACATTTGTTCAATTTTCAGCTTGAGAATAAACTTGAATCATGACACTCACACAATGTTATGTAACAAGCATTTTGGTTTGAAAAAACTATCCCCCTTGTCAAATGACACTTAGTTGTCTAAGACATTGATCCCCCATGACAAAAAGACTGTACTTTGCACTATCACTATACTGGAAACAGTCCAGTTTCTTTTTTGATCATACCATATATTTTCTGGATTCTCTTTCTAAACAAAGAGTTTATTTGATTTCTCACTATTCATTTATATTTTACTTGCAGAAAGCACAGTTCAAACAATTTCCAATCAAACCCAAACATTTTGGAAAGTTTGTTAACTTCACCAGGAATTGGAACTACTTGTATGAAAAACTCCCCTAACAGGTATGATTTTTTTATTTAATAAAATAACTATAATTCTTATCTTGAGATGATTTTTCATATGCATGTGTATTATTCATCCATTATAGAAGAGAGATATTCCTTTATTGTAGAATTCATTATTATTATTTAAAAAAAACTTTAAAAAAAATATTATGCAATCAGTTTGAATGAAAAGTCAGTAAATATTTGCAACACTGTTATTTAACTTGAGTAAAATTAAATTAACAAAATAAATTTTATCAAAATCATGTAATTGTATTGTAAAAAATACATGAAAATTAAATTTTAATTCCATTCCGACTTATGGAGGATAAACAACTTTTAAACTTTAAAACATTATTTAAATAATGCAATAAAAAGAAAGGCAAACCTAAATGCTAGAAGTCTTCACTCTATTCCAAAATAAAATAAATTTTATTTTGGAATAGAGTGAAGACTTCTAATACAAAAGACATAGTATACAATTTTACTAAGCTATGAATAATTAATAAAATTTTGTTGTAAAATAACAATATATTAAGTTGCATCCATGTTATTAATGACAATAACAAAGCTACATTTTCATGTTATCACTCAATGCATAAGTATTTACCAAGATTCAATAATACTTTTTGATTGATTAATAGCAAGTATACAAGAAACACTATAACTTTATAATGTTGAGTAAATATTATCAAGATATAGATATAATACTTTTGGACAAAGCATGAAAATTTCTTTAACCTGATAAATTTCTGATACTTTGACATTATTGACATTAAGATAGATTTTAATCCTGTAATATTGACTGTTAAATTCATCTGCCTACAAATCCATTTTATAATAACTGTTTACACAGCACAGGAATCTATTGTATGTGGCATGCATATTGTATAAATTGCAGCTACAACTGTCATTTTGATATATTTTAATAATGAATGGAATAAAAGATTACACATTAATGTTATCTTTTGTTGTTGCTGCTGACACTGTGAACACTTTATATGCAATAAATGAACATTTCACTTCCTAAAACAGTAAATATTTTATTCTTATGATATTTAACATAAATCATAACAGTACATTTAGGAAGGAAGTGTCATTCATTTCTGAGATCTCAAATTATGTATAGAATGGTACCTTGTACTTCAAACAACTCTAACTTCAAATGATTCAAAGTTCGAACAGCCTCCTGGAATGAATTAAATTTGAAATACGAGTCACCACTGTGTTTCTAGAAAAAAGATTGCTTTGAGACTTGATGTAAAAACAAATCTAAATAATATTTATTTATTCAACATGATGAAGTGTAACAGGTAACAAGAGAGAAATAAAGAATATAAAAAATGCCTAGTAACGTGTGAAAATTACACTTCATCATGTTGAATAAATAAATAAGAAGACAGACAGGGCTTCATATTAAGATAAATCATCTTTGTTATCGTTACATTTATACAAAAATGGAAATTAAAAAATAGTATATAAAGTACATTTCTAAAAAATGTTGACCTTGACCTAATTTTCGGAGGTCAAACATTTGACATTTTTATTCTAGACTATAAGGAAAAAATTAAAATAAAAAATTATTAGAACTAGGTTAATTATATATGATGTAATATTGTTTGTCAAAAATAGATTTTCAAATTATCTTCTTCAGCTATGCATTGTTATATAAGTTTCATTTCCTTTCAATTTAATATGTAAGGGAAATCAAAGTTTCTGTTCAAGCAAAACAAAGCAATAAATCGGTAAGCAATGCAAAAACTAAAAAAATTTGATATTTTTTAGTGTGCATTGCTTATTGATCACCTTAGACATTAAAGCACTTTCCAACTGTTTGATAAAATCAAAGATATTCTATTAAAATGCTCGTGATTTTGGCATAAAGTATTGCATACATGATCAGATGGGACTTGTTCAAGCAACATAGGAAATATATTGATTGGCACTTATTTACAACATAAATGGAAGGAATGAACCAGTCCTAATGGCACCTCTGGAAATTTCTCAATGGTCCCATCCACCCTTAATCCGAATATTCAACCTTTCATCACTCTCTTTGGAAGTCATATGGCAAATGGCCTAGACCATAAGAAGTATCAATGTTTTCCATTGCAAATGATATGGCTTCTCCTGTACCACATGGAGCAACATGAGGATGTACTTTCTTATGCAACAAAATAATACCAGAGCTCAGTTTTTTGGGTTGCTTAGCTTTTTAATGGCAGCACACAGATGATTTAAAGTGATAAAGTAGTTCTGTGCATTTATGCTCTGAAAACTGCTTTACAGTAGACTTGGATGCTATGGTTATATGCATAGACATTTTGGATCACTGTTATTGCATTTAAACTTGCTGTATTATAGCCACTGGTGTAGTGGTAACAAGGCTATTCATACCATTGCACCAGATCTTTTTCAAGGGCAAGTAGCATATAAAATTACAAAAATTAGCTAAGTTTAATATTTCCAACTAAATTTAACTATGTATAGTGTCACTGCCAACAGTAAATGGTTTGTTTACTTTTGTTCAAACTTCTAATACTAAAAACACATTTTTTACCAAAAAAGGGCAAACTCCTCTAAATACTGAGGCTTAACTGACACAATGCATTAAACCTGTTAATACATGTCTGTTTTGAAAATGGCTGCCTCTATTTATTATTATTTAAGATCAAATCATCAACTCATCAAATATTTAATGAACTGTTAAGATTCTTAACTTAAGAACAAATTCACTTATGAATTTTAGTAACTAGTAACTTTTATAAACTTACAAAATTTTACAAAACTAATGAAAATTATCTTAGTGGAGCATTTCTGCATCAAAAGATCTTTGCCCTGCATACCCCGCTTTTAATACCTCATAAACTCATTACCCACACTGGCATATTTTTGTTTAGGACTACATTCCAAATTATAGCTAACACAAGGCCAATCTAAGCAATGTTCTTTAATCATTGGGACTGCAACATCACAAACAGAAATCCTCCAAATACATTTAGATAATTGCAATTCTATTCTGTCATTAATATTGTGGCAAAAAGAAAATGAATTGATTTGATTGTTTCTTATAATTTTGGACAATCGAGACTATTGTACAATGTTTAAAAAATCTACACATGAGCTATATTGACAATGCACTTCTCATAGAAATCAGATCAGATGATCTTTTTTGGTAATGTTCATTCTTAATTAGATGTCTTACTGCAATTTTAACTATTAAAGATATTGTTTAAGTATTTATGAACTTTACCTCTGTCTTACTTCATGCTTCAGATTCTTGCATATATTAAAATTTTTATTAATTTTGAAGATGAGATTTAATTCTTGAAACTATTAACAAAGAATAAAAGTTTAAAACTACTAGAAGAAGGCAGTTAGTTACATTTAAGATTCAAGATCATTTCAAAGTATTTTATAATATTTTATAACTTAGCAAAAAATGGATCACACTATTTAAAATATTTTATTCTTTGCAGATTTACATCTACATGTAATGAAATTACAAACATTACTGCAAAAAACTTTTTACCGACAGCTATGGAGTTAGAAAAATCAGTTTGCATGTGTGATCAGTCATGTGTCATAACGAGAAAAGAGGAAAATCTGCCATACCTAACTACTTCCACAGGAGATATTGTTTTCAATCTGACAGACATAGATGTAAATAAATATTTATTGAATACGTATATGGCCTTTATCGAGAAAAGGTAAATCATCATCTTTGTTAAAAAAAATTTTTATATCAATATTATAAAATGACAAAAACTTAATTTTGAGAATAGTGACGTAGTAGTCCATTGCATTATAAAATAATTCGCATTTTCTAGATTGATTTTTGAGTCATAAACAGAGTTAAAATTATTATTTTATTGAAGACTTTGCCAGAATTTCTAGAAAAGGGCATTTAAAGTAACCTAAATTAATCAGATCGGTAATTTTATATCTTTAACGTATTTGTAGCAATTTATTTCCGATTTTTCTTTTTAATTCTGTATTTAACAAAAATTTCTTTTTGGAAATGTTTGTTAATCGAGAGAATAGTTTAAAACAAAAACGAGTTTTAATGCAGAACAACTTTTCATTTCTTTAAGATATTTAAAATGTGTAAAACTTAATATTAGATTTAAAAAATATATCAATAAAAAAATAATATATTTGAAGAAATCAGTTAACCTTATTTTATGTGTATAACAAGGATGTTATACCAAGATGTGTATACCAAGGATTTTATGTGCATACCAAGCACGAAACCACTGCTATTTTAATCCCATTCTGAGCAACGTGTTGATAATTAGAACGTATCTTCACTTCTTACAGAGACAACAATATCGATTTGTCTAAATTTTTAATAATTGCATATGTAATTATTGTGTATTAAAAATTCCTTTAAAAACAGAAAAACACAATGGTAATAAGTTATGTTGATTTAATTGAGTGCTTTCTGTTAGCGCTCCATTTAAAACATCATCAAGATTAAAAAGTTACAAACTAATTCATAAAAAATTAAGAAACAAACTTTAAACATCATTACTTTTTCACTGATCGCTTCTCGGATTGTTTTAAGTCAAAATAAATAAACAAAATAAAATTTTTAAGTACAATTTCTATATTTAAAACCACATAAGAAAAAGTTTCTTTTCTCTNATATTAATTAAGACATGTTTTAACTGAAATTTTAATATTATAGATATGGTGGGTGGACATTTTCTAATGTGAAAAATAATACAGAGATCAAGATATGGTATGAAAACACGGGATATCATTCAGCTCCATCTTATTTAAATTCGATAAGCAATGCCATTCTCAGAGCAAATATGAAATTGAAAGGAGCAGATCCATCACAATATGGTAATTTGAAAATTATTCTATATACAGGATTACATTTTCATGTTGAAGTTAAGACCATCTACAAGAATATACATTTTTGAGTCTTTTCTTTATCCATTAACACAACCACAGAAGTAACAGTTAAAATGGCTTGAAAAAACTTCATTAAAAAGACAAATAATAGATAAAACTTCACAAGTTAAAAACAATATCAATGACAATCAACAATAAATCACTATGTATAGGACTTGCAAATATTCTATGTAGAGTATAAAATAAATTGTACCCAGTTACTTAATTTAAATGAAATTGTTTTGCAGGAATCACAATTTATAATCATCCTATTCATCTAACTTCTGAACAACTGGGACGAGATACAATGTAAGTTAAAATAACTTTTGCTCAATGTAATTAATATCTTTGTATTACTATATTAAATAATTTTTTACAGTGTACAGAGGGCTGCAGAAATTGGTATAGCATTAGTCTTTCTATTAGGATTTGCTTTTGTACCATCGAGTTTTATAGTTTATGTAGTCAGAGAAAGAACACAAGAAGAAAAGAGATTACAGTATGTAGGTGGTGTAGGACCATTACTGTATTGGTCATCGGCTCTTCTTTGGGATATGTTGCTCGTAATTATTACAGTATTGCTTTCTGCCGCAATAATAGCAAGCTTTTCATTACCAGTTTATGTTTCACGTCTCAATTTACCAGCTGTTCTATTATTACTATTGCTTTTTGGGTAAGTTTGATGAAATTACAAATATATCAAATATATTTTAAAATTATTAAGATATTTTTTTATTTTTATAGCTGGGCAACTACACCCTTAATGTACTTGCTTGAAAAATTGTTTCAAGAAGCTAGTATTGCCTTCATGGTCTTGTATTGCATCAATATTTTTATTGGATTGAACATTATGGTGGCTCTTTTAGTTCTTAGTCTCTTCAGCAAGGTCAGTGTACATTTTTTTAATTTAATGTACTATTAAAATGCAAAAAATAATAATTTAAATGCTTTAATTGTTTATTTTATTCCATATTTATAGTTAAACCATTGCATTATAGTGACTAATGTAAACTTTTCTAAGACAGAATAAAGACATTTTATGTCTATTGCTGTCATATGTCAAATATTGGTTCCATATCATATCTAATTCCTTTTTAATCAAACATAAAAGAAGAAAACAAAGTTTTATATCATGAATTTTTTACAGCTGGTAGTAAAACCAGCTGTAAAAAAAAAACATTATAAAGATACTAATTTAGTATTTGTTTGTCTTTTAAGGAAACCACTCATCTAGTGAATATCTTAAAATATTTTGCCATGATGTTCCCTCAATATACCGTTGTTGGTGGATTATTTGAATTGGCACGAAATCACTTACAAGCTGACATATTTTCCATGTTTGGACAAGACACATATAAAAATCCATTTAGTATGGATTTATTGGGACAATACTATATTGCTATGGCACTAGAAGGAATAATTTTCTTTGTTATAAATTTATTACTTGAATATCAATGGAAGAAGAAATTTTCAAGAGTGTAAGTTTGTTTCTTAATGTTTATTACTATTTATTTTTCATTTTTTAATGAAAGTGATGCTGCTCATTTAGATCAAAACGTCCTTCAAGAAGTTCAAGTATTATAGAAGATAGTGATGTTTTAGAAGAGAGAAAAAGAGTTCAAAGTGATGTTAGCAAACATGACATTCTAAAATTAGTTGATGTAACACAGGTAATTTATTTTGTAGTGATTATTGTAATTAAAACTTGAGCATTCTGTTTGAAAAAATTTACTAATTTTATGGTGGGCATTCTGCTTGAAAATGCTTGATAAAGCATACATGTAATTCTTAAAGTTGAATATTATACAAATTTTAAAATTGAATAGTAAAATATAAATAAGAAAATAAGAAGGGATTAAATTGAAATTGAAGAAGAAAAATAGTAAAGCTACATTTAGTGATTTTTATGGTCATTGAAGTATTCAATTATTGGGTTTAATGCAGACATAAATACAAAAGTCATATTTTAATTTATACAAAAGTTAGATAAAATCAGTTTGTTAATATATCTATACACTTAATTTCAAATACTATCTCAAGTACATTTTAGCTAAAAATGATGTTTAAGTAAGATTATACCTCTATATCAATTATTTGCAATGTGTAAAATACTTTTCTAACTTGTAAGATTGAAAGTTTAAAAAGTAGTTCATTTATGGTATATGAAACAACATAATGTATTGCTTCATATGCCATATTTACAAAGAGAATCTAATAAAGAAGATAAAAAGGAAACTTATGATACTTTAGATAAACAAATATTTTCACTTGTTGCAATCTATAAATCATATTTGATGGAATTCTAATGAACATTTTGTTATGATTTTCAGTATATTGCTGTTGAATTATTTGAATTGACATAAAATTATTTACAAGTCTATATGTTGCTATATATTCAAACAAGATACATATAAAAATCCACTTAATATGGATTTATTGAGCTTACATTACTATATATATATTGCAGTGGTAAATTCAGTAGACATTTTTAAAAAGTCTTGTAAAAACTTACAGATCAGAAAAGTTAGTATTAAACAATAAATTAATTTTATTAGAAGCATTGATTTAGATATGTTTTTTCTCATAGTAGTTAAGAAACAAAAATTTAATAACATTCATCCATAACTTAACAAAATATATATGTACTGATAAACTATCATCAATCATAAATGGGAGATCTACTATTTTTTTTGTTAATTCCATTATTCCTAATTGCTTTCAATTAATGAATGGATCTAAATTTAATCTTCAAAATTTTCATGTTTCAAAGATTTCCTTTGAAACATGAAAATTTCGGAAAAGAAACTCTGGAAAGCATCTCGAATTAGTTCAAATTATAATGATTTATTATTTAATTTAATTAATTCCATTGAACATTTTTATGTAAAGTTAATTACTCCACTAAACTTCTTCAGCTCTATCTTGTAGCAGCTATTTTAACTTTACAAACAAATCAAATTCTTATCAGTTGTGCTATATAAAGTAGATTAATAATAATATAATAAATCTTTTACTTTATAATTTAAATAAAAAATTATTATAATAATAATAATTTTATTATTAATATAGATATTTAGAAATATGACAGGCCAAAACTGTGCTGTGGATAATCTTAGTCTATCCATTCCAAAAGGAGAGGTAAGTCAAATTAAATTGTTTCCATAGAAATTTAACTGCATTCATATCAGTTGGTTTTATTTTTACAATATAAGAATTTTGAAAAGTTTTAATAAATCATGTTATACATGCTTCATTCAAAAGTAATGTAGCAAGATGATTTAGCATAAAAAATATAAAACTTGTAGACATGCCTGATGCTGCCTAAGCAAAAAGTAACAACAAACATTAAAATGAAAACCATATTATGGTTATTTTAGCCTATCATTGTCATGTTTATCGCAATACTTGGATGATATGGAATGATACAATTTTATTACTTAGGTTAACAGAAATTAATGTTTTTCAATAAAGTACTTGTTGACTTCTGCTTGCATGAGAAGATAATTCAAGATATCCTAACTTTTTCTAATGTTAACTCTAATGTACCATTCACAGCCAAATATGAAATGGTAATTGGCCAACCAATCAAATTTTACAAAAGATTGACCAAATATTTAAACTCAGCATTCTGACAACGTATTTTGTGTTTGCTGGTAACTTGGTATTCGAACAGGAAAATTACTTAATACAATAATCCTAGTGATCAGGATAGAAAGGGGAACATGTTGCAGGCAAAGGGTAGACGTTAATTCAATCAAAGCCAGTTGTTGACTTTCTCCTAGATGAGACGATACAGATTTGTCTTCTTTATAAAAAAAAATCTAGCAATGAGTTGTGTAACTTTCCTGGTTTTTGAGATTTATTTTGAAAATAACATTTGTATTATTAATCAAAATAAGTAAAATGGAATGTGATGCCATCTGTTATGAGATTTTGTTATAAAAACTTTTGCTATGTTGTAATAATTAAAAATATATAAAGACTTAATTTTGAGAGTAGAGTGAGTTTTATAAAACACTGTAAATGCTAACAGCAAGCAAAATCTTTATTAAGTTTGACCCTTTGCAAGATATGACATGTGACCACCCTCTATCTCTTCATCACAACCAAAATTTAATAAAATCAATGACCTTTATATACAAGCTACCAAGCCAAATTTTGTTTCTTTCTTTATCTTCACCCTGTTCTGAGAGATTAAGTGCTAAACTGCTTTAGAAAAAGTTAAAACTGGTTTTATTCCTCACTTAGTGCTAGGTTAAATGCTATCAAAATATTTAGGCACTAAAATACCAAAAATATGCTAAAACACATTCAATTTCTAATTTATAATAGAACACAGTTACGAATATATAAGCTGGAAAATAGGAAAAATCCTATTTATATTTGAATAGTTTTTCTATTTTCTCTTGACTTATTATAAGTATTAAAATAATATGAGAGTCACTAATAGCTCAACAGTAACCACAGAAAATTTTTTACTAAGAAACTTGATAATTTCATTAAAGAATGAATAAAAAAATTTCTGTAGTATAAGAAACATAAGTACAATAGTAAATGATATTAAACTGTATAATTTAATTATTATATGTATCTCATTATATTTAATTTGCTTAATTTGTTATATTGATAATTATAAATACACAATTTAAAAAATTTTTAATATTTCTAGTGTTTTGGTTTATTGGGAGTGAACGGAGCAGGTAAAACAACCCTCTTCCGAATTTTAACTGGTCAGTTAAGGCCTACAATGGGAAATGTATACGTTAAGAATATGAGGTAAGTCTTTGCCTATCAGTAATATATTCTAAGAAGATCAGATTTAAATACAAAAAATTCCATATATTTCAGTGTTTCTAAAGTTCTTTCTACAAGTAGTCAATTATTAGGATATTGTCCCCAAGCGGATGCACTAGATGATTTACTAACTCCAGAACAGCATCTTTTTGTTTATGCCAAATTGAGGGGTATTCCGAGCCAGGAAATAAAAGAAGTAAATACTTTAAAACAAATAAATAATAAACAAAATTTTTTCAATATATTTAAATTCACTTTTTTTTACAGATAATTTATCGTGCCTTATCGAAATTTCATTTAAAAATGTATGCCGATCGCAGGGTGGGTACTCTAAGTAGAGGAACCAAAAGAAAAGTCTGTACAGCAATTTCCATGCTTGGAAATCCACAGATTATTTTATTAGTAAGTACTTTTCAATTTTTTCAGAGCATTGATACACTTTTAACTGAGAGTAAACTCATTTGTACAGTACATTCATATGTACTGTAAGCAATCTCCAGTTCATACTAATTAATTTCTAAACACTCAAACAGCTAGAAAATTGAATTTTACATTTTCATTTATTATTTTTGTTTTATCATACACATCCAAAATGTTTTTATTTTCTGTAGTGATTCTTTGTTTGCATTAAACATGTGACAAATAACAGACATCAAAGTCATTATTATTATTATTTAAAATCAAATTTACAGAAAAAACAATATTAATTTCTTCTGAAGCCATCTTAGTTGCATATTATAGCCTTAATTTAAGTGCAGATGTTAATGAACTATTTGAAAAATGTAAACAAAATACAAAAAAATAAAGATAAATTAAAAATATAATTTATGTATTTTCTTATTTTGGTAATTTTGGTTGACTTAATACTTTAATNAATATGCACAATCACCCAAAGATTTCTTGATATAAAAGTGGGAACAATTTAATAAACGTGTATATAAAGCGATGATCTGTAATATTATATTTAATAAAATGTTTTAACAATTCAACAATTTCCAAAAAGAAAAAAAACATCTGTCTAATTAAGAATTACAGTTCATTAAACTGACCTTTAAAAATTAATAGAAAATGCCTACAGATAAAAGTTTCTAGTTTAACAAATGATTATTCTAATTTAGTACTGTGAATTTTTTAACAATTTTGCTTTTTTTTATTTTTTCTTACGCTGTAAATAATTTTTTAAATGGTACATATGGCTGCATGTATTCGAGTATACTGTTACCAGAAGTTTAGCATCTAAAAGAAAGAAAAACATTTAGAAATTGAACTCTAAAATTTTCTAAATGACGTTTGCAATGTTTAAATGAGTATGTCTAGATTTAACTAAATTATACAAAATTTTTTGTTTGCTTAGGACGAACCCACAACCGGTATGGATCCTGTGACGCGACGTTTAGTTTGGACCAACGTTCAACAAGCCATTAAAGATCAAAGATCAGTAGTTCTTACTTCTCATAGGTAAGATATAATTTAAAAGAGTTTTCAAATGTAATATTGTTTAGTTTAAAATTAATTTTCACAAATTACACAAATATAGTGGAGGCTTTTGTTCATGGATTTTAGTTCCTTTTAAAGCAATTTATTTTGCCATATGTTATTTAGTAATAATTCAGATTGTAATTCATACAGAAAAATTCTATTTTATTGTTGATTATAGTGAATAATTTTCATTCTAGACATCAACTATAATATAATACTACACAAAAAGATGTATTCTACATTTTGTAAATCCTAATCTAAATATATAAAATTGCTTGTCCTGACTGACTCATTCATTCATTCACTGATTCATCATCGCCCAGAGCAAACCGCTTAACCTAAAGAGGTGAAATTTGGTACACAGTTAGGGTACGTCATGGAAACGCACACTAAGAAAGGATTTTTCGAAATTCCAACGCGGGGGGGNCAATGTCAATAATAATAATAAATAAATAAATCTGGTAATTCAGTATTAATCCCTAACAGATTACCAAAGTAGTCCATATCAACTCTGACTAATTTTCAATTCCAAAGGGTTGATATGGACCACTTTGTAAATCCATTTTAAACTAATATACAATGTGAGAATATTTATTATATTTACGGTATAAATATACGAAAAATGTAAATGCATTTAATAATAAATAAAAATACTTAATATAAATAATACCCATAAAAATAATAATTACAAATAATAAAATTACTTATCAACAGATTAAATCATAAATAAATATCATAAAATTTAACATGGATAATATTTCAAATTTATATTAAATATTATCAAATAATAGAACTTCCTAAATTGTTCATAATATTTTTATTGATTAAACTGTTAATGAAATTTCAGTATGGAAGAGTGCGATATATTATGTTCAAGATTAGCGATCATGGTAAACGGAAGACTGCAGTGTCTGGGATCGCCTCAGTATCTCAAATACAAGTTAGTTTTTGTATTTAATTAAATCTTTTATTATTATTAATGCCATACAAATAATGGTTAATGGAGAATACAGTAACTTTTCTTCATTTTAAGTAAAATTATGAAATACAAAAACTTGTGATTGGTGAAAATTTATATTGTAATACAACATATTCATTTGGATCCACATGAACTAAAGAATAACTCATAAAATTATCTGAAAATTAATTTATGCCCTTTTTGGTACTTACAAGTTACATAACTGTCTTTAAAAGTCATTATAATTTACTTAATGGGGGTTAGTAGTTGAAAGTTGTTACTCACAAGATGATTTAAGATGATGTTTCAATTATAATTAAATTACTACCATGCCAGACATTACATACATCAATTTTATAAAATAAAATTAGATGATCTGATTCATTATTTTTGAAAAATATTTATACATTAGGTTCGGAACAGGGTACACAATTAGCATACGAGTAGCGGACGGTGTTACCGATTGGGGCGTAATTGTCAATTTTATCCACGTGAATTTTCCTTCTGCAATTCTCAGGGTAAGTTATATTATTATTATTGATTTTGGACGCATCCCATGATTAATTATGCTTTTATTACAATTACAATTAGGCTCATCACTGCAACATGGTCGAGTTTAGTTTACCTTCTAAGAATATACCACTATCGGAAATATTCGGAAATCTGGAAAAGCATAGTGACAAATTAGGTATACTCGACGTTTCAGTTAGCCAAACGACACTAGATCAAGTAAGTTTTATTTAATAAATTAAAAAAACGATATTGTTTTCAAATAATATTAACAATGCATTATTTTTCTAGGTGTTCGTTAGTTTTGCTAGACAGCAGACAGACGAAATTTTGTTCGACGACGTGCCATTAGACATAAAAACCACCGACGAAATGTTGCCTTCGTCATACGACAATCTCGTGTACGATAAATTAAAACAAATGAACAGCACTCTAGAATCAAACGCGTTCACCAATAAAGGATTCGTAGAAGACGAATTAAAATTAGCCTCGTTAAACAGTTCTTGTAGAAACAGTTCTGTTTTCAGTATGTACGAATACGACGAAGACACACAAACTACAAAGTTCTAAACCAAAAAAAAGGACTGAGGTATTTATATAAATAAATTTATCAAGTACAATATCCTTTTACACCGGAGAATAAACAGGACACGTGACAAAATTGGGGTTCTTATAATCTTTTATCTCAATTTTCTTTTTGTACTTCGAATTTGAAGAATAAATTATTTAAACTTTTCACTAATAATGTAAACATTCCAACAATTTGTCGTTTTTCCTTAATACACAATAAAGCTGCTTCTGTAAGTGGCATTTATTGTTACCATTTGTTATAACGAAGTGGCGCGTTATCCTATGGAAAAAGGGGCAATTGTCTGGGGCCCCCCACTAGCAGAGGGGTCCCAAACCAATATTTTACAAGAAAATATTTCATCTCCCAAAAAGTCTGAAGTCAAAACTGCACGTGAGGCCCCCTAATTCACTGTGCCCCGTGAAGCTATAACGCGCTACTGTTATAACAATTAAGGGAAGATAATTGCTCTATTATTATTATATTTTGTAAATGTAAAATTGTGCCATCTAGTTTTATTTAATTAAGAAGAATGATCAAATTCTTTGTTCTACTAATCATTTACTTTTCTAATTGGAATTATTATTATTATTGTCGATATTATTGTCTGTGACACGGCGCAAGAGATACACAGAATGGACTTTTTACGTATTGTAATTTAATGATTTAATGCTTATGAAATTCGAATATGCACAATCACCCAAAGATTTCTTGATATAAAAGTGGGAACAATTTAATAAACGTGTATATAAAGCGATGATCTGTAATATTATATTTAATAAAAAGATTGTTTCATTTAATGTAATTGTTAATAATTTATTTATATAATAGACACTTTGGCGTACACGTAAAGGTCAAATGTGATTCTAATTCGAATACATTATACTAAAGTATCCCAGAATAAGAATAGAATCGATTTCTAAACTTGACTAAAAGGCCCAGTTGATGCCCCCAGAGCGAAAAGTGTCAAAAAGTGAGGTTTTTAGCAATTTTACGGTGGTCCCGGCATCTGAAATATCAGTTCTTTATACTGTATTTAACGCGACGATGGATAGTTTATATTAAAATGATCAAAAAATTAAATCAGGAGCGGCAGAACAGAAGTGGACACACGTCTAGGATACATTTAATAAATAAATATAATTCATTTGTTCAAGGAACAAAAATGATAAACATATTTTACGACATTTAACAGAAATGCACGAGATAATACAAGACAACAATATATAAAAATTGACACTACACTGAAAGAAGCACAAAATGGCGGATTCGCGTACTTATAAAGACAAACACCCTGCTGTACAAATGGATATGAGAAACGAAAAATACATTCAGTTATTTAATACATCAAAGTTAAAAAAAAAAAAGACAATTGTAATTTCATTTTTAAAGTGCAAATTAATTGAACCCGAGTGTTTCTTAACATTGATTTGATTGATAGAATAAGGCGATCTGCCACGGAAGAATCTATTATGGGAAACTGGTTTCTATTTAGGTATTAGATGAGTGAAGAAAACCCTGAAAACTTTACGTGGCCAAGAACGTTGATGAGGCGCGAACCCTCCACCAACTCTAACATTTATGAATTTTTTTTTTCTAAGAAATATCATCATGCTTCTCTTTGGTTTTCCAAATTTATTCACGCGTGTAAAGCAAGTTTGAATCATAAAATCCGCGATTAATTCACAAAAATTGTCTCTTAAAATTTCAAACAAACCTATCGTCTCATTATTCGTAGCCCACAATGGCCAGTGGATAAAAACCACTGAACACCAGTAATTGGTCGCGGGTTCGTGAACGTAAACACGATTAAAATAATGGCCAGAAATGAAATTACTTAAATTGCAATTTTATTTCCTCTTTAAACTTTTAAATTCAGAGTGTACGAAAGCTACTAAACAGTTACATGTACAGTACAGTACCATGTAAGAATAGACACAAATCAGCCTAAGATGGAAGAGTCCATGTTATATGTATTTGATTTAACTGTTCGAACGTAATAAATCATACAATTACAGTAGAGCATCGATTATCCGACTCAATTGGGGACTCGGGTTGGTCGGATAACTGAAAAAAATCGGATAATCGAAAAGAATGAAAAAATACATTATTAGTATAGTATATTAGCATATTAGTATATCCCATGTAATTAGTTTATTAGTATATCGCTATTAACCAACTTCGCGTTGAATTTTCATCGATGTTAAGCAATTTTTTTAAAAATAATAATCGTTGCTATTGTATCATTAAAAAATAATTTAAAATTATTTTATTGCTCACAAACAACCACTCATAATTACAAAATTAAATCTCGTTTAAATACTGGCCTCCCTTTCATGATCGAGATAGCGTTGTCAGCTAAAACACGCAAAAATTTAACAAAAACAATATTAAAGTAGCCAAGACATAGCCAAATATTGTAGTGCCACATCACTAGCGGACACTTGAAATTTGCCGACTAGAACGGTCGGTTAACCGATGTGACGGTTAATCGGGAGTCGGATAATCGATGCTCTACTGTACCATTATAAAGTTGTATAAAAGTATATGAACTTAAGTACATTAGATAAAAGGGGTGGAAGGAGACATGTGGGAATTAACACGTGAATTTTATATCTTTCATCTGTTTTATTTTATTTATTTATAGCATTTTTAAAACGTTTCTGTGCTATCTTTTTCTTAAATAATTCTATTGTTTTACTTTTATTTTATAAATTTTACTACTGTAATCATGTCTCCCTCCATCCCTTTCATCTGACATAGAACCTTCCAGTTCGGACTAACTCGTGTGTGTTCTTTCGCTGCACGGACTATAATACACTGTACTATTTCCATATATTTTAACACGTACACACGAATATAGTCGATAACAGAAGGGGTGACTGGCAACTTTCGTGTTCGATATTTTTGAATAAAAGTACTTTATCACCTCCTACCTCACGAGATGGCAAAAAGCCAGTTTGATTACGTATACACCAGGAGATAAAACACTTTAAAAAATTACATCACTGTAAAATTAGGTCGAATATATATGAAAGATGGTGAAAATAACAAATTTACTTAGTTAATTAGTAAGAAAAAAAATTACGATTTATAAATAACTAGGTTAGTTCTTTGGATTTGTTCCAAAATCTTACGTACGGGAATAACAGTGTTTGCACTTACGTACTGTACAACTCTATAATAGTAATTATATGATTTATTACGTTCGAACTGTTAAATCAGACACGTGTAAGTATATTTTGTATACTTTTATACCTTAAAAACTTAATAAAATAGATTATAAAATTAAATTATTGTATCTAAACCGAAGCTATTTACTGTTTAGTAGCACGATAATGCATACAAAGTCCTATATTCAGATTTGCATGACCTATGGATTTAGTCAGAAAAAAATTTGAGATATTTTGAAGAGATTAGAATCTAGGGTCCTGCAGTATTTGGCCCAAATTTAAATTTCTATTTTCTTACTATAGTAATGAGTTTATAAAAGATTGGTTGGGGCCTCCTGTTAGTGAAGTCCTCTGGCAATTGCCGTTTTTACCCATTGTGTATGTGTCTATTTTGTTTGACATCTCAGGATGAGGTAAAGATTAAATTAAGTAACGAGAATTGGCACCGGTAGCTTGTATGTAAGGGGCATTGATGCTATTAAATCCTGCTGGTTAAAGGTCGAAGGGAGGTCGTTATATTTCGTGAAGGATTGGATTTAATGAAGTTTTAACTGGTTTTAGCATTTACAATTTTTTTTAAAAAACTCTTCTCTGCTCTGAAAATTAAGCTTTTTGTCATTTGTAATAATTAATAATATAAAAAGTTCTTTTATGTAAAATCTCGTAACAGATGGCGCCACATACAATTTTATTTATTATGATTAATGATATAAAAGTTATTTTTTAAAATAAAATCTCGTAACAGCCGGGAAAGTTACGCAACTCGTTTCTGGATTTCTCATATACATTATAGATAACATTTCTTCGATTAAGAGCCGTTTATTAATTACATGTGCAGTTTTTAACCCCCCTTCCTCCCTGTTATGTACAGATTAGGGACTTTTTTAAACCCATTCTCTTTCATTACGTTTATCCTCTAAAAGACAGCCACTAATACTGCCAGTAAAAAGTTCACTAACACTACTGGACTGTTTAAGTTTACCACCAATACCACTAAAACAGTCCAACTAGACCACGGGTTCCCAACCTATGGGTCGCGACCCAGAAGGGGGTCGCGACGGGTTTTCTGTGGGGTCGCCAACTTATGCAGTAAACTAAAACAAAATTTTCACTATAATGCAATATTTATTTTTAATGGTGTCTTAAAGTTTGAATAATTTCATATATTTTTAAAAAATTAAAATAAGTGTAATCTGGGTACGCTATTCTGTCACAGTTGGTTGAAACATGTGTTGAGAGTTTTGAGAGGAATAAATTAAATGTTGAGAATGACATGAGGTTGGCGTTAACAAAATCTCACCCGCGAATTTTGAGGCTGGTTAATAATACATGCAATTTCAACCATCTCATTAAATTAATTATTAAACATAATTTAAAATAAAATTATACTAAAAAACTAATTTCATTGTTTTTTTAATTACCTTATTAAAAATACCTTTTTCAATTGTATCGGATCGCGGGACACTTGGCTTTTATAAAAAGAGGTCGCCACCCGAAAAAGGTTGGGAACCGTTGAACTAGACAATACTCCGACCTCCTCTCCAAATCGTGTACAATGATGTACACGATGAGGAGAGAGTCCAATAAAGAAATCCACTAGCACTACTAGACTTTTTTTAGTGATATTAATTTTCCACCAACACCACTAAAGAAAAGTCTATGTAGACAATGCCTTAACCCCATTTCTTTATTAGGATATGATCTCTTTATCCTTTATTAAACGACTCTCCTTTATTAAACTGTAATTAATGAATGGCCCTTATTAATTAAAACAAATAAAATACCGAAAATTAGGAAACGAATTAAAATTTTAAGATTACAACAAACTAAACAAGAATACAATTTACAAAATTCTATTTTAATTTTATCAATTATATTTATAAACATTAACTACGAACTCTTATTATTGGATGTACAGGATGAAGCGAATTCAATGAAATTATCCCGTTAAGCCAAGGTTAAATTAATAAAAAAAGAAAGTTCTGCCGATGTGTACTAGCAATACACTGTGCTTTCAACGTAGAATTCTCGAGATAAACAATGAATATTTTTCGAGCAGCCAGAAATATGATGAAACAAAGGCCACTGGTTGGCAACATGCTCTCTTTTGGTGGAATGTACGTAGCCGCAGAATTCAGCCAACAGACAATAATTTTACATTTGGATAAATCCGATAAAGGATATAATTGGCCAGCTATAGGAAGGTATGTAGTTATGGGAACATTTTTATATTCGCCATTACTTTACTACTGGTATCGATATCTAGACGGCGTTCTTCCTTCTAAGGCCATTAAAGTAGCCATTAAGAAAACATTGATAGATCAAGCAGTCTCTTCCTCCATACTCTTAGTGGTGTTTTATGTTGGTAAGTTGCTTATTGGATGTACCATTGGATGTTTAACTTTGATTTACATTGATTACAAATTTCTTAAATTTATTGCAGGTATGAGTATTATGGAAAGAAAGGAAGATATATTCGAAGAGGTGAAGCAAAAATGGCTGCCGTCTTATAAAGTGAGTTATTAGTTTGCATGAATTTTAATATACTACGAGACTTTTCATTAATATGTAGCGTAGCAGGCTAAATGCCAAGACAATTAAGGCATCAATCTATTGTTGTGGGGATTCGGGATCGAATCCGGGCAGTCTAAAAGCCAAGAAATGTTTCGGGCCTTTAAGCTTATCCAAGTCCTCGGTAGTTTAAAAAAAAAAAAGGCTCTGTTAGTGCCCACGGATATTCGAAAAGTCCAGAAACGTTTCGGGTCTGTGGACCTAGCCGAACCCGAGGGTTGTTTTTTGAAAAAAGCTCTATTAGTGTCCACAGAGAATGGAATTTGTTTCTATATAATTCTGCATATGGTAAAACATGATTTGTGTTTTATAGAACTCATTTAAAATAAACTATAGATTAAAAATTCACTAAGAAAAAATTTATAATTTATTGATAAGTATTTCTTAATTATATAAATTTGATCTGCAAATTTTTAGATATACAGTAGAGCGTCGTTTATCCGAAAGAATTCCAGTCGGCAAATTTAAATTTTCGCTAGTGCTGTGGCGCTGCAATCTTTGGCTATATCTTGGGCTACTCCAATATTTTTTGTTTGTGTATGTGTTTTAGCTGGCAGCACTGTCACTTTTGTGTGGTGTTTATCTGAGGACTGTGTCGTGCTGAATCGAACGTTTTTGATACTAGATAACTTCTAAAGTATAAATTTTTTTGTTTTTATATTTTTCAATATATTTATTTTGTTTGTAAAAAATAAAAAAATAATTTTTAACGATACAATAGCCACGATTATTATTATTTTAAAAAGTTATTACGCTTAACATCGACGAAAATTCGACGCGAAGCGACACGCAACGGAGAAAAATTTCAACACGGGATTGGTTAATGTATTTTTCGTACATAATCGGTTATCCGAACAACCGCGGTCCCAATTGATTCGGATAAACGACGCTCTACTGTATTTTACATTTAACATTTATTATCCAATCAATAACCTGGCAAGGGCTCTTGCTCGACTTTTAGCGGTCGAACCAGAGGTTAAGAGGACCATTAGGATGCCCGATAATTTTCAGTTATTTATAACTAGTAGCCCGGGACGCCCCCTAGTGGGCGTTCTTTACATTCCCATGGGGCACGGTTCCTTTGATTTTGTTCCTATCAATATGCTCTACAGCTCTGTTAAAGTCCCAATCGCGTCATACGGATCTAGGTTTCTACCTATTAAACATTCTATAAATAATTTAAAATAGTTTAATTTGTTTATTTACCTTCTTTCTTTTCTTTTCTAATGTGGAGATTCTGGCTGGATCGCCTTTTCTCTGATGTACTCTTGTCCGTTATTAGACAAATCGATGTGTGCGAGCTACGTAGCGTTCGAGGGCTTGCATATGCTGTCTAGGTGAGAGGTCTGTTCTTCTTGCCCAATATATGGGTCTGGATGATTGCGAGGTCTATCTTCAGAGTACGGCCGAGTTCTTGTCGGGCTTCCGTATATCTTGGGCACGTCAGCCAATAATATCTGGATGTCTCCTGAGTGCCACAATGTGGACAATCTGGTGAAGCTCGTGGGTTTCTAGAAACAGAGGAACCCGTTTAGAGGGGCAGTGTCAGTTCTAAGGCGGGCCAAGAGGGTCTCTGCATTCCGAGAAGCGTGCCTGTAAGGCCAGGGAGCAAAGGGTCTGAGATGATCTCGTCCTTTATTCCGCAAGTTTGCTGACCACAATTCTGTGATCTCAATTTTTTGTTTTTCTCTATACTCCCGGATTAAATCGCGGGCCATAAGTGACCTACGCCAAAAGCCTGATGGGGTATCTGTGCTCGCGGCTCTGTCTGCACCTCGTTAATGTCTATTTCCACGTGGCCCGGGGTCCACCCGATTTCAATGGGTTTGGGATGCTGACTAATATTGTCCGCAATGTCAATAAGTGCTGAGGACGAGAAGGAGATATTGCCTAACGCCTGTATGGCAGACTTACTGTCGGGAGCATATGACCGACGGACCGTGTAGGCATTGGGGGAGTCCGCCTTGTGTGCTCCTCCGCGGTGGACACAGTCCTTCCGCTCAGCATTGCATTCATTGGGTTCATGATCTGCTCCGCATCTGATGCATCTACGTCGGCCTCTGCACGAAGCGGCTAAGTGGCCGAAAGAAAGGCATCGGTCACAGAGATGTGGACGAGGAATGTACTGTACAGTACCTTTCACATCTATAGCGCTGATAGTATAAGGTAATTGCCTCCATTTTTGTAGCACTTGCCACTGACAAATAAACTGTGGGGCTTGAACTACTGGGTCCCCTCTCTACGCGTGAAGCGGCATATTTCTATGACTGGAATGTTTTTGGCCGAAAGTATGTCGTATATCTCGGTTACAGCTGTTGACGTATTGACACCTCGCACAAAATACGCAGTAAGCGCACAGTCGGACGCCAAGCGGCCCCTCACTTGGGTCCAGCCAAGTCTGTGATATGGAGGGCCTCCTCCGCAGTTTGGGGGTCGCAGGATTTCAATATAAGAGCGCCTGCCCGGGAATACCTAACGTCTTGTATGCTTTCCGCGTGTATGAAGTGTTGTTTAAGTGTTGCATGAAGATCCGCCGGGCGAAGACGGTGGAGGGGACTCTGACCCTCCAGAAAAACCGTGTAAACTTGTTCCGGGGGTAACGACCGGCTAATGGAATGTCATTTCTCCAATTCCATTAAAGGGGCAAAAAAGCGAAGTTCATTAAGATCGACGCGAGCTGCCAAGTCTGGCGGCCGTGGCTGGGGGCAACCTCGCTAGGGAGAAGCCCTCCCTACACTTGGAAAATCCTCCACGACGTAGTACTAAAAACTCTCCTACCTGAAAAAACCCCAAGGGTCCAGGAAATTCTTCCCCTACAGGTTCCTCTAGTCCCAAAAGAACTTTAGCAAAAACGCTCGTCCTTCTCGTGAAAAGAAAAACCACTTGATCACTTCCTATTGATGATTAAAGTACAACAGTCGAAAATGGCGTCCACTCCCGTCGTCGACCTAACACGTTTCCGACTTTATTTACCCTTGCTTGTAAACCTCGATTTTAAATGTATCCGCCATTTTTCCAACAAACTTCCCGTGAGTCAATGCGCGACGTTCACAGAGTCACGGGATGTTGTAAATTTGCGGCGCAAAGTTAATCAAGGCATATAATAATTATTTATACAATTCCGTGGTATATATAATAAATTCATATCAATAATAAGTTCCTATTACAAATAAAAATAATTTATTGTTAATTTAAAATCATCGCTAGGACGCCCCTAGTGGGCGTTTTAGGCAATGGATACCGTTACAGACGCGACAATGGCTTATACTGTATATATAGATATAAAATTTTAGGCTCAAAGGAAGTAATTTTGTTGAATTATGATAAAAGTCTCCATTTAAAAATAATATTCAGGTTTTAAAAAACATTATCTGTTAGTTAAAATTATACCATCTGTTAACGAGATGTTATTAAAAATAACTTTTATATTATTAATTATTACAAAAAGGAAAAAAAGGTTTATTCTTGAGGATAGAGACGGCATTTTTTGATATTGTAAATGCAATAACGAGCAAAATCTTCATAAAGTTCGTCCCTCTATCTCCCCACCACTTCGAGTTCGGTAGTCCAAACTTTGACAGCATCAATGCCCCTTATATAGAAGTTACCGTTCCAAATTCCCGAAATTTTCTNAAAAAGGTTAAAAAAAAGACAATTTAGTTTTAGAGGATGGAGACGAGTTTTTAAAATGCTGTAAATGCCAAATCTATTAAGTCCGACCTCACAGGAGATATAGCATACAAGTTGACCTTTTCCTAATCCCCAAGGGTTTTGTCAACAAACAATGAACAAATAACTACATAAAAATAGTTGCATGGGACAATTGACAAACAGAGCCGGCCCTACCATTGGGTGAACGGAGCAGCCGCTCCAGGCGCTAAGTCCTAGGGGGCACCTCAGTGGTAAAGAAAATTAAAGGGTATAAATTAGGGGCAACCAAGGTGGGCGCCATAATAGGATCTCGCTCCATCCTGAAATTCGCCTCGGGCCAGCACTGTTGACAAATACCGTTCATTAGTTTCTTTTATATTTGTAGAATAGCATACCTAGAAGTCATGAATTTTCTGTTGCTTGGCGAAAATAAAATTTGGTGCCCATATCACTTGTTTTCAAGGCCAAGTTAGCCCCGTGTGCAACCAGCACCACCTTGTGGGAGCAATGTTCCGACATTGAATCATACAGTTTGAACATTCTTTCATAATGTACGATGCCGTTTTTTTCATAGCTTATGCCCCCTTTTCTATAGTATGCGGGAACCGCTGATGCATGTTAAACCTGATATTGGCACCTCTTGGAATTTGTAAATAGGGATGGAGGTCAAATAACCCCAGGAATTTTTCAGGGATGGTCCATCCTAGATATGTTAGGTCCCATCCCTCATATCCATGCATTGTAGGCCTGGCTGAATGGGGTTGAAGAGAGGTTCTCTTATGGGGCAGAAAGAGTAAAGAAAGGTCAAATATGTTAAAAAAATACATGAACTGGCTATTACTTGTAAGCTGAACTCACAGTGTATTTGTGAGCCATCTGATCTACAGTTAGGTTGGAAATATTACCATGATAATCGAGGCTCTGTGGGTATCCCCATAACCAAAAAATCACAGGAGTTCAGATCTGGTGATTATGGCAGCCATGAATTAGAGATGATCTCGTGCAAAAATTGTTGTTGCAGTAAAACTTGAATACTTAAGCTGATATACAGAGGTATAGGTACACACCATCTTGTATGAAGATTGTGATGTTCAGACAATTTCTTTGCTGCAGTACTAGAATGGCAAGGTTTCAAAGCATATCTTATGCATTAACAACATTGACTAGATGCCGAGTTTTCTTCAAAAATATAAGGGACAATAATAAAAGATGATGTGAAATCAAGCCACATCATTAGATTTGGTGAATGCAATGGAATTTTTGGTATTAGGCAAGAAAACAAATGGGCATATGCTGCCAAGGGACAGTGACTCCTGGGAGAATTTTTAAGGGAACTGATAGATGAAGAAAACCCAAAACTCCATGTGGCCAGTTCATTGACAAGGTGTGAACCCATGACCTTCAGTAGTTTTATCTATTCGGCCACTGGTGGACCTAAGATGTTTTAGTCACTGAGATTCAATCCTGAGTCTCCACAGTGCTAGGCTACATGTCTAGCAACTCCATAACTTTGGCCACATATGCTTCAACTCCAAATTAGTTGTTCTGTAAGCACTACATGTGTACAACAATACAATGAATGCATCAAGTTTCTCTAAAGACAGTGACCAATTTTCATCTTCTTGTCTGCATACATTTTTTACATGACTGCTTTTGTCTATGATGCCAAATGTTCCAAACACTTCCATCTGTAATATTTTTTTATCTTGTGCTGTTGGACCTGCAGTTCTTTCAACACATTTTGTGCAAAAAATTATGAGAAAAAATATTTAATTTTCAGCAAAAATAATAAGTTATGCAAAGTCAATAACTCCGATTAAGTGATTAAAGGTTTGAGGAATTAGAAATTCAAAAGGAGTCAATTTTATTGTTCTGTGCATTAATCATGATGACTAATTAGAATAAAATCATTAAGAAAACTTAATTGTTTAATTAAAAAACAAATATAATAACTTTTTTAAAATTTATTCATAGTTAAGTTGCTGTTTTTGGTTACCAACTCAAGCCATCAATTTCTTTTTGGTTCCTGCATACTTGAGAGTTGTTTTTGTAGGCAGTGCATCATTTGTATGGGTTAATGTCTTATGTATACTTAAAAGAATGGTAAGTTTAATTTATTAGTATTTAAATTTTATATTTGAATGTTTTAAAATATTTAAATAATAATAATAATATATTAATTTTCCAGCAAATGAAAAAAGAAGCATAGCTTTATTTATATCCATTCATTTGAATACTTATTATTCAAAGAATAATGAAAGACTGAGTATAAATTTACAATTAGGAAAAACAGTATTAAAAAAAATATTAATTTTCAAATGTATCACTGTATATAAATTTAATTTTGTAAATATATTTAGTAATTTTATCATATAACTTTTATATAGAATAAAATAAAAAAAAATAATGATCTAAGAGAGTATTTTATGCTGTGATATCAATCATATTTAATACAAATTGTTTTCTTTTCGGTGAAAAATTCTCTAGAATCTAACGTTCCTTCTCTTCCAATTCCAGACATTTTCATGCCTCCAAAAGGCATCTGTAAATCTCTAATCAACCAACAGTTGCACCATATTGTTCCAACCTATAAAACAATTTATTAATCTACCCATTAATATATTAATAAATTAACTAACAGATATTTACCTCTAATTGGTAGGCAATCTTATGAATTCGTCTAACATTCTGCGACCATAAAGAAGCGCAGAGACCGTATTGTACATTGTTAGCTAATTTCACTACTTCCTCTTCTGTATCAAATGGTAAAATACAAGTAACCGGACCAAATATTTCATCTTGCATGCATTTCGAATCAGGAGATAAATCAGTTAATACAGTCGGTGGTAAAAAATAACCCTAAATATGAAGTTAATAATACAAGGAATCAAATTTGCAGAGATATCTTATCTACAATTTCAAGATAAACATCTAATCTATAATAATATTAGGAGACTTTTGCACTGATATGGAATCTGAAGATTACTTTTGAAAAACATTTTGAATAATAAAATCTAAGTAAAAGTTCAATTAATTTTTTTAATGATTCAACAGAATTCTACCTGATTTTAAGTATAATTTTTTAATGAAAATATAGAAAATTTAGAAAACAACAACTATTTTTTATAAATTATTAAGTAAATTATCCTTAATTCCTGTAGAGTTCCTGGTTAATGGTTATAAAAATTTTAAACTTTGGTATTATTAATAGATATTAAATACAGTAATTTTTTTTTACTGTTTCCTCTTAATATCCAGTAGACACTAAGGTCTTTTTATGATACTATTGTGGGTTCACCCAGATCCACAATGGATTGACTGAGTGGTTGAGGATGGGCCCAACATGTTTAGGTTAAACCACATAAAAAGTTCCAAGGGTTGATCTTGATTTTATCCTAAGTCCTCCATCAAAGTAATAGGCTGACATCTTGACCACCTCAGCCATCCAGCTATCAATCTAAAAATTGCACTTCAGCATGTTATTTTGATATTTTAATCTTTGACCTTTAAAGGTCAAAGATCAAAATACAAAAATAATATAAAAACAAAATCTATAGTTTTCTAAATAATTTCTTTTTCAAATTTCTGTCATTGTGAGGAACCATGGATCAAATTCAGGCAAGCAACTCTCCCAGGAATTTTTTATGAGTGAGAAGTACTGTCCCTCACCACCCTGCTGCATCCACAATGGATATGAAAAGTCTCTTCTTAGTGTCCAAAGGGCAGAAAGAGTAAAAATAAAGGTGTTTTATATTGTAAGATATGAATTATACATTATACATGTACTGTACAATAGTATATAATACATATATAAACATCTTGAAGCCTGATATGTAGCCTGATTAATTAAGGCTGTCATTTGGTTTAGAATACATACAATAGATTATACAAATGAAATGAAACCCTCTCAATTAAGATAAACTGTTTGGTTTAAAAACATAAAAAATCTATTAGAAATATTATTTTGTACAAAAATATAAATTCAAATATCATATTCTAACCTGTTTGTTTTCTGCAGGAAGGTTTAAAGTTTCATTCCCTGTCAAAAATGTTGCTCCTTCTTGACGAGCTATCTCTAAATATCTTTGAATTTTTTCATATTGTAATTTATTGTTTATGGGACCCATCCATGATTCTGCTTCTTGTGGCACACCAACTTTGATATTTCTAATATTAAAAAAAATATTCATATATAATTAGTAAGAATGTTTTGAAAAAATCATGTTAAAAAATCACTCACTTGGCTAATGCTGCAAATTTTTGTTTAAAATTTTCATAGATGTTTCTTTCAACAAATATTCTGCTTGTACATAAACAAATTTGTCCTGAATTCAAGAAACTTGCTCTGTGTTAAATATATATATATGTGTATAATTATAAACAAAATATTTAAAAAATGAAATGGTAAAGAGAATTTTAATATTGAAATACAGTAACACTGTGTCAGTTTATATGTTCATTTATACACGTTTTCCTAAATGAATGCTACCATTTTAAATTATTGTAATTATGTTAATCATTATCTGAGAACATTGTAATGTGTATTACAACATTGAAAAACTGTCCAAGTTTCACATGTCCACTACAATTTCTCAATATGTTCTCAACAATACACATCAACTATACTCAAATTCTTCCCATACTCCTTGCACAGCAGTCACAATTCTACAGCTCTTCCAAATTAGTCATGTTGCACAATGATAAGAGATTCCAACTTTGCAAACTGCAGAAAACACAATACCTTCTCTATTGTGGAGTCACCATCTTTATTTACAGTGCTTCCTAGAAGTAGGCAATGAGCTCGGACAGCTACTCTGTTGGTTGATGTTATAGCATACTTCTCGGATAATAATTAACATAAAATGGTAGCATTAATTCTGGAAGACCCTATGTAATTAAATTGCAGATGTTTGTCCTTTTCATATAATCATCTTTTCTAGATGGCCAGATGCTATGTTCAATGGCTGAAGCCAGATGATGATTAAAGTGTCAACCTCCCACTCTGGAGTCCTGGGATCAAATCTGGATAAGCAACCCAAGGAATTTTTCATGGCTGGTCTGATCCAATTATATTGGACCCCATCTCTCATCTCCTGGGCACCCCATTGGTTAAACTTCTATGGGTATGGAAAAAAGGCATTATGCTATTATACTACCCACAGAGCAGAAAGAATAAGAAATGTAAGAAGAGAAAAAATAAAGATTAAGGGCAAATTCCTGGGGTTTTTCAACTGGTCCAGATTCACTCCTGAGTTCTCCAGTGCAGTAGGCTGCCATCTTAACACCTTAACCATTCAGCAATCTGGTTGTCTATAATAAAGTTATCATCATTTGAAAAATAAATTTAAAAATTATAATTATTTTTGAAATTTAATATTAAGCTGAAATATCAAGAAACTTGAATTTTATTTTTATTTAATAAGATAATTTACAAGTACCTAATTAAGTCTGGCAAACATTTATTTAAATCAGCATCACCAAAAACAATTGCAGCATTCTTTCCTCCCATCTAAAATTACAAAATTTCAGTTATTTTATTCTGAGAAATTACACATTTAGTTAATATATTTATTTACTTACCTCTAAAGATAATCTCTTAACTTGTGAAGAAGCAACTTCTTGAATATGAGTTCCAGTTTTGGTACTTCCAGTAAAAGATATAAGAGGGACTTCAGGATGTTTAATTAAAGCTTCTCCTACTTTGTGACCATAACCAAAAACCATATTTACTACTCCTGGTGGCAATCCTTTTAATAGCAATTAATGCAATTTAGAAAAAAGGTAATAAACCTTAAACAATAAAAATACAATGTTCTATATAATACCTGCTTCCTGTAAAACAGAACAAAGCATCCAAGCTGTAACTGATGTAAACTCGCTTGGTTTGGCAACAACTGTGTTTCCATATGCTAAAGCCGGAGCCAATTTAAATGTAAGCAAATATAAAGGCAGATTCCATGGAGTTATTACTCCTACAACTCCAACAGGAACATGAATTGTATAATTTAATAAGTCAGCTTCAGGTTGAATTTTTGATCTGTCATTTAAATTATTTTTGAATAATATATTAAAGAAACTAATACAATAACAAATAAATATTAGTAGAACCATAATATTTAAATCCAGATGATTTAGACCTCATACAGACTATAGAGCATTCAATGTAATGTAACAGTATCCCAAGCTGACCACCATCACATGCTCGGTAATGTGTGCAGGACCCATAACACCATAACCTAAGTATAACAGAAGCCATTTAATGTTCAGTTTGGAGGTTGCTCCTTCCAAAGGCAGCATAATCTGAAACATCAAAGGAATGCTCACATTGAAGCACCAATGTGGATGGTATCCATTATAATAGCATTTCAAGTGGTGTCAATACATCTTTCTCTCTTTTTGCTTCTACCTCTGGCTCACCAGTTTTATTACAGAAGCTTGTTATAGCTCAAGACTAGAAATACAGACTCCCTAACCAGACAGAGTGCCTGTTTGGAGCACTGTTGTTACAGAAAAATGCCCTGTAGTGTCTATACGTGGCTTTATACTAAATTCTGATTGTTCCATTAGAGTTTGTGATTCACTTTTTAATGTAATTTAAATTCATGAAAAGGCCATGGATTTATATATATTTGACCTCTAGAGTTGACCTCTTTTAATCCCACAGTATCTGTTATAGAGTGATGCTGCTGCATCACTCTATAACAGACACTGTGGGATCAAAAGAACTGACCTTTATAGAGAGGCGTCTGGCTAAGACAAGTTTTGTGAAAATTATCATACTTACATATCATTATCACTCTGTAAACTATGTGCAAATGCTCGAAAATTCAAAACACTTCGATTCATATCGACTCTTTTTGCAATCCATATTGGTTTGCCTTGATCTCTAGATTCTGCAACACTAAATTCATTCTCTTTGGTCTCTAAAATATCTGCAATTCGAAAGAGATATTTGGCACGTTCGTCAACTGATGTTTTGGACCATCTGAAAAATAAATGAATCAATAAGTTTATTAACTGATATACAGTAAAAACCTGTGTAAACCGAGCTTGCGTGGTACCGAGTATATCATCCAGTTTAGCAGGTTTTTAAATAAAAACTAGCTTCGTTACGAAGAATTTCTTCCGTTTAGAGAGGTTTCTGTCTTATTCGGGTTCCGTTTCGGACAGGTTTTACTGTATAAGTGATTATCTACTATTTTTTTCCTATGGGCATTCAAAGCCAACTTCGTAATTCTGAACTTAACGCCACGTTGTTACAAATTGAGAAAAATCTTCCATTTTTTACATGGGACAGTAGGCTATCGTAGCCAAAAATAAATCATTAAAAGCCTATAGGGTGCAAGATGAAAAAAAAAATTGACTGGTATTTTTCTCTTTTCCACCCAGCAAAGGCTACAGTCTATGTATAAAAAAAGCGTAATAGCAATCTAAGTTTACATGATGAAAGCCGTAGCTTATACTTGTATACATGGAATATGGACATTGCTGACTAAGCTGAGGCCTTAACCACCTCGCAGGCCACATTTGACAGGGGGGTATCGCCGGAGTGAGTAAATACAGTCACCAGAAATGCGGACAAAGCAGAGAATTCATAAAAACTCGTGCTGACAGTAGTTTTGTCCTCCAAAACGAGGACATGTCCTTATAAATGAGGACGTCAAAGAACAGAGTGGTATTATTATTATATACAGTGGCACGTTATAGCTACATGGACGCCAAGGGAGGCCATGTACGTACAGTGTTCACTTAGAACATTTTTTTTTTCTTCGGGGGAAATATTTCCTTATAAAATATTGATTTGGAGTCCCTGTTGGTAGGGCTTTCAGACAATTGCTGTTTTCGCCCACCGATAAACCTCGAAATAACGCTATATAACGTATCGCCATCTGTTGAGCGAAAATTATATTAATCCGTGAAGATTATTACTGTATTTTAACAGTTTCATACAGTTAAGCCTGTTTAAGCGTGTTACGTACGAAGAAACTTATCTCGTTTCGATTATCGAGAAAATTCTATCCATTTATAGCAAAACTTACAATTTAAAAGCCTGCTTGGCAGCGGAAACTGCGTCTTCTACTTCCGGTTCTCCGCTGTCCGGTATTTTTGCCCAAACTTTTCCAGTTGCAGGATCATAACTGTCTATAAATTTATTCGCCGAACAAAATTTGCCGTTTATAAAATTTTCCACTCGTATCGTATCCTTAGACGCCATTTTGAATCGAAGAACTTTGGTCTAATACATTGCGTAACAGTTACTTTGACACTTGTATCGCAATCATTGTGTGGACATTGCATTGTAAACACGTTCCTAACGCCAATTAAAATCTAATTCTCGAGGAAATGAGATAATAAATGCTTATTTAATCCGATTTAAACAAAAAAATTGAAATTAAAATAGCATTTAAAATTTAAATTTGTCTCGTATTTGCAACCGTGGATTGAGAGTTAGAAGTTAATGACGTTCCAATTTGGTTCATTGAAGATTAATCACGCTCCTATCTATAACTGATTCATATTGTTATACAAATTTCTAGTTTATCATAATATTTATTCAATTATGTGTAAAATATTGTATTCATACAATATTTTATTAATGTAACTGGGTCATTACAAGGTAACTGCCCATTGCTGATCCTCCAGAGACCCATTTTAGACGTATCAACAGCAGAAATCTCAACATTTTAGTTGAAGATATTTGCTTTAATGTTTGGATGCCGTATTTTTGCATAATTTAACTGGACGTAGACTTGAATATAAGCCCATAACATGCCCTTCCCCTCCACCAAATAATGATATATATAAAAATGTGAGGCCCTAAGCTATAATAATGATACATATGAAAATGCGAGGCCCTAAGCTTAATATGATGCGCTAAACAGCACTTGTTTAACATAATTTTGGTGCTTATATGTGACCCCCCCATTATTTCATGCCTAAAATAGATAATAAATTAATATGTACTGTATATTAAGAGTAAAATTTTAAAACATTTTTACATTAAAATCGATTCATTTTATTCTATTTTTTAAAAATAAAAACATTATTTCCAAATTTAAAAAAGAAGAAGAAGAAGAAAAGGGAATTATTAAACTCATACGATAGATGGCAGCAATATAAGTTTACAATTAGTTCTGTTTGATTGGTTACAATAGTACACATTTTTACGTAAATTTGACGTCATTCTTTAGAATTTCTCATTGTAATACTGAAGTAATGACGTCAAATTGACGTAAAAACGTACAGCTTCATTGTCAATCAGTCGAAACTAATTTATTCATGTTTTTTTACCCACTTAATACTTTTCCCCCTCCGGCCATTTTGTAGCGATTTAATTACCTTATTATTTATATTTTATTAAAATTATCGAATTTCTATTCTCGATTTGCCATTTAAAATAGCATCTAATAACTGTTATAAACGGTTACTAAACGTATAAATTAATATAACTATTCTCAATATTACGTGTAGATATTCCAACAGATAAAAGAGCGAATAAAAGAATTGAGAAAAATTTCAAGAAATAAAGAAAATAATTATAATTAATTAAATTTATAATCGCTTGTTAGTTCTATTTTAGAGAATAATGAGATGCAATGTAATAAATGACGTCTGTAACAGCTGTTGTTATAGGTTATATATTCAGTAACAGTTTACGATTGTTACTAGATATTTAACTTATCATTGCACGTAGCTGTTCTTTAAAGTAACTAAATACAATAGTGTAGAATTATTCTCACCAAGTTATTATGTAGAATTATTACTCACATTACTTAGTTATAACCTAGAATTAGTATGCAGTTACTTAGTCATTCTAAAGAATAATTAACTGGTTACTAACTCTAACTCGATTCTTACAATTACTATAATTAGTATCGAGTAGTTACTCTACCTAGACTATTGTATCTAGTTACTGTAAAGAATAGTTAGATGCAATAGTAAGTTATATATGTAGTAACGAACATAAACTGTTACTGATCATACACATTATAAAAAAAGCAGTTAGAAAACATCATTTATTATATTGCATCTCATTACTAATTAAAACAGAAACTAACGAACGATTATACATGTAATTAATTATATTTATTTTCTTTATTTTACCCAATTTGATTTTTAGAAAGATGCGAATTTTAAGGGTCAACTTTACTGACCTTAACCCAATCGTTTATTATAGTGTAGGGTACGATGACGTTTCTGTTTCTCACATAAGAAATATAATATTCAGAGGGTGAAGGTCAGATATATAAATGAGCGATAGTTTCCTCGTCTTATCTATGCCAATCTATTACTTTAAACTACGAGAGTATGAGCATACGGGGAGAGGATGTTACGCGTAACTCCTACCAGCTGATTACCATAACAGACAGGTAGCACCTTTAAAGTTTTAACACGGTTCTACGGGTTAGTGCCACAGCGCCACCAAACCCTCGAAGAAAACTCGATTGAAGAAAACAGTATGGCGCCGTCCAGACCGGTCACAATTTTTCTTTGACTGTCTTACTCATACATGTGTTACGTTAAATAGATAAGTTACACGCGGGATTTCTATCGTCGTTTAATCAACGCTTTCCATAAACATTCATGAACAAGTCTCGTCTCGAAGAATGGTAAGTGATGTCATTTTCTAGGAAACTTTTATCTTTAACATTCTGACTTAATAGCGGTTACGATCTTTAAATCGAATTACTGTACTTAAAATTAAAAGTGTCGATTTGTTATTTGTTAAAGGAAAAAGGAGGGGAAGGGGGAGATTATAAAAAAAAAAAAAAATAGCAATGTTGGGGGCAGCGACCTAGACGAACTGGTGTGGCATGCATGTCTGGTTTTTGCACCTAGGCGCGGTTTATCTTAATATAGGCGCAATTCTTTACGAATTTTAAAAGTTTCTCCCTATTTTAATAAGGAAAAAAAAGAGTAAAATGGGCGAGACTTCGATGACAGTTGATGAACAACAGGATCATTGTTGCAACTTTGCTTCCTGCGAAGCTTTAAATTTATGATATCAGCTTTGCACTTTGACGTCCCGTGACTTCGAATATCTTTAAATAAATATATATAAAATGTTACATTCTCGAGTCATTCTGTAATTATATATAAATTCCTTCCATTTTTTTTCCTTTTTAAAACATAATTTTACTTTAATTCGTAGTTAAAATAAAGCATGGTTTTTTTATGGCACCCGCCTCGAATGTATGTCAGGTATTTCCAGACAAATAATCGAACTTAAACCAATGGAACCATATAATGGAAGCATTAAATGTACTTAAAGAATTTGCCTGAAGTTCAAGGATAAAGAGGCTTTTATGCAGTCGGGACACGGTACAATTGGCCTGAAGCTATATTTAGAATGTATATGGATTAATCAAAATCATAAACTGTGATTTTCTAACTATAGATTTAGTTAAAATATAAGGAAAATAAAATTTAATTATAATTATATTTAAACGTAATTAATTCCATCTTTTCTTAATCAGGATAATCACGTAACGTTACCGATTTCGGTCATCGAAGGTGAGTAACCTTTTTATTGTACTGTATAACCTCGTTAAGACAATTTTAATTTAGATACAGAAAGATATCAAACAAATACGAAGTCTGCACGTTAAATTTCCTGAAATAATCCTATAAATTTATATAAAATTAATCTACAAATGACCTTCTTCCATTAGGTTAAATACTCTGGTGACGCACTCGCAGCTGCTACTGTCAGTTACCCAATAGGGCGATAGATAACGTGTAAACGAAAAGATAATAAACTTTTAATTAACTTCGATAGTTTTATTTTAATTATAAATAATGTTCGAGTAATGAAGAATATTATTAAAAATTTATTTTTTAAATATTTTAATGACTTATCATCGAAAAAATTAGCTTGAGTTTTAAGGAGAGAAAACAATATATATTTATTTTTTTATTGTAGAATTTTTAAGTATTAGGAATTACATTTTATTACAAATTTGTATACTTTTTAATTATTTTTTATATAAATTTCCTCGTTTTATAGACATAAAACACATGGCTATCTGTCAACGAAACAATAATTAATTTTGAATAAATAAACGCGATTTGCTCCAATTCCGTTCGTTGATCCCTAAAATTAGGGAGAAAAAAACTCACGATCCAGTCGATTTTTTAAAAATTTGATACTCCATTTTATATTTTCTACACACAAAAAAAAAGAAAAAACAAATACATTTAAATATCTAAATTCTTATCAGGATTCCATCTAGAGTATGAATATCAAAAGCTCTAGAATATCCCCCCTAATAAAAAACTTAATAAATGAATAAATTATTCATTTAATATTCGAGAATAATCTTGTAATATTTACAAATTAAAACACTTTTGATTGGATAAATTTGCGTATCGTACGACAAGATGCTTACCAGATAAGCCATAGAAGAATCCAAAGTATTAAGTTACACGCTCTCGATATACTTATATTAATTATACAATTTCGAATTTATAACCTTTTTATACGTAAATTTATTGGAAATTTTCTGCAGCAGGAATGAAACTTGTTTCCATTTTCCCAAAGAAAAAATAATAATAAAAAAAAAAAATGGTGATGATAAAGTGACTTGCGTGGGATGACTAGTTGGATATCTATTTTCTCAAGGTTGTCTGAGGTTATTCAAATACTAATGCACATATATATAAACTATACTTATAGATATATTTACAGATCATTACAAATAGGTTATATAAATATATTTAAGTACATATTAATGATGTAGAAATATTTTATACGCCTTTTTTAAGTTGCTTCTTGATGCTCGTAAATTTCTCAGAATGGCACTTTTTCACCATTTATCAACAATTTAGAGTTAAAGAATTCTTAGAAAATCTTCATTCACTGGAGTTAAAATGTCGTTATAACTTAGAAATATTTCCAGATGGCAAGACAAACGGTTCCATCGAAAAAATAAGGAGGAAAAAAAAGGAATAATTTAATCTATCAAGCCTTTACAAATCCTTCTAAGAATTCTTGAATTATTCTCTCTCTCTCTCTCTCTTTTTTCCTGTATAGGAAACTGTTGTTACTGTAAAATTATGATATTTACATGTTCGTAATTTAACTAAATAAATTATTATTCGGTTCCTTTTTACGGTTACTTAATGATGGAAGCGGTAACTTTATTAAAAAAGTTGATATTAAGAAGCACTTTAATGGCTCTCTCTGTATTTAGATATAAATAAAAATATTATTTTTATATCTAAATATCTAAAATGACTTCTTAGATGTTTATAAACAAAGATTTTCTTTAAAAATTACATTTTTTTTTTTAAAGCNCAGGCTCACTTATGTGAAAACAAAGCTGCTGAGTTAATTTAGAAGAAATTTTGTATCATTTTATCAAAATATCAGTATATTTATGCTATTATTTTCTTAAGGAAACTTAAATTAAGTTTAGTTTCAGCTATTTCTAAGCTTAATTATACTCAAGATAAAATTTTTATGAAATTTTTAAGGATGAATAGGCCTCAAGTATTACTTTCCTGAGATTGAATATAAATTTTTTTCTGTATAATTTATAATAATAATAATAATAATAGTTTTATTATAATGCTAGTGTTGAAGATTTAGATACATGCAAAATATAATGCAATTGATAGAAATATCAAGTCTCAGGCTGGAACTGTGAATGAGATAAGAGCTTAGGTTTATCAATTGACAGATTTATGAGATTTACTGGCCTAAATCTGAGTGTATTGATACCTTGATCCCTTGATCTCTTGTTCAAGAATGTGGTAAAATGCCCATTCAAAGGGAGATAATACGAAAAGTGTTTTAAATGGTTCATTTAGCTCAAGAGATTAAGCTTGTTTTTATAGAATTCTATTGTAATTAAAATTTAAGTATTCTCCTTAATGATTTCATTCTGTTTAACATCTTAATGGAAGAGATTTAGTATCTTCTCCTTTATAGTTCAGTAGAATGAACGGTTTATAACTATGGTTTACAGAGAAAGATTTANTTTTTTTAATATAAAAGACTAAAATTTGGGGTCTCTCCATGTCCAGGGCCATCCAAATACCCCTGCTGGCACCCTCTATCTGAATCTGTTCACATGTTTATGTAGAAAATATTATTATATATATACAAATTTATCCCTTTATAAACATATATACAAAATAAAACCTTCAATTAATTCAATTTTAATGACAGGAGATTCTATATTAGTAGATTTACTTGAGCCATTTTTTTTATACAAATGCTAATTGAGGGAACTCCAAGACTTCAATCTCTTATTAATTCAGTCCAGTCAGTTCATGGAATGTAAATAATGTAAAATATATGCAGGGTGTCTAAGAAAATGTATATACACACTCTAATGACTGTTGAATTATTAAATTTCTTGAGAAAGTATCAATTAGGATAGTTCAGTTATTATATATTAAGATATATGACATCATTTCTAGTTGTTTAACATCCTTGAACAGTGTTAGAGAAGTGTTCAACAAGAAATCTATTGCTTCCATTACTTGTTTCCTACTAAAAGATATGTTTTAATTAGGAATTATCAAAATATGTATACATTTTTTGAGGCATTCTGTATATAAATGCATTACAAAATTCCAGAATAATATATAAAAGTCATACTCCTTCCAAGATGATGCATGAAGATAACAGCAGAATAACCAGTTCAGTTCATGGCATCCTGTTTAAATTATTTTTTTGTTATATAAAAGAAGAAAACCAGTTGCTCTAATTTGTTATATTTTAAGAAATAAATTAATTTTTTTCCCCTCTAATTTTAAATATTTAATTAGAACAATCTCCATCTTCACCTTGTTCATAGAGTTAATTAAATTTGCTGCTCTGTAAGCATGCGGAAGTTACCCTGTGCGTGTGTTTTTCTGATAAACGATTCCCTTCCTTCTTTAGGAGGTGTTACACTTCTAGAGTTCACTTTCTTATCTAAAATATATTATTTATGAGTTTTTCTTAATCAGATATGAGGATGGAGTTCATCAGTTTACTATAGAGTTTGTAAGGAAGAAGTAATAATCTCCTCTACAGACTGCAGAAAAGAGGACAGCAAGACCATTTAGCTGAGGCCCTAGGCATAAAAACCTACCAAAATTTAAATCTTTTATGCAATAAAGCATAATTGCATGCATATATTTTTATAAATTTCGGAGGAGTTCATGGCTGACTCCTTCTCATCCCTTTCAAGCCATTAAAACTTTGATTTATACTGATTTAACTTTAAAATTATTGCTTATCATAGTTTAATTATAATATCAACTTAATTAAAATGAAATTAGATTAAATAAATCCACTTTAAGTGAGAAAAAAGTCGATTTCTATAACTGTATTTGCATTTAAGATGGTCGCCAAATCCATGCTGCAAAATAAACCCTTAAAATATGCATTAAGAAATTAATTGCATATAATTTTATTGCATATAAATAATATTTAAAAGAGTTAGAGCCTGAAGAGGAACGAAAAGAGGATGTCAATAGAAACGTTTCTCAATTGTGCCACCGCGGAAGCAGACAGAATGGCGTTAGATATTCATACAAAAATACCCAATTTATATTAAACAATTTAAATTTCCTTCAAATTCTCATTGTTAGATGCAATTGAAACGATTTAATGACTACAAATAAAAGAAAAAAAAAAAATTCGCGGAAACGGTAACGAAAACAGGAAACGAACGGATGAGGGTACTTTAATCAATTGTTTTCTCTAACAATGATCTTCAATTTATAGTTTGTGGCCCTCTTGTAATTCCAAAAACTATCCTGGATCAGTAAACGATCGCATGTCCTTCCCACAAAACGTATTTTTTAAGTTTATGAATGAATTGGCACGCTTTGCAAGGCTACCAAGTCAATTACCAAAGTACCAAAAGTAAGGTGAGAGATCAAAGATAACCGATTAATAAGTTAATTTTTATCAATTTTAAAGCATTGCAGACTGTAAATTCAGTCCTTAAATCATTTTCTTTATGGATTTATTGTAAATTCATAGATAATATGGCAAGTATTTTATGTTTCTACGTGAATATCTATCAATACATTGGCTCCATTAAAAATGCAGTAGATATTCGCTAAAATTCCAATTTTAATGCTATTTTTTAATATTTTTATAGTATTATATCATAAATTACATATGCTCTAAGGTTTATGATTTACTAAAATTAAATTTTAATGAGATAAATTTAATTATTTTGGAGATTTAGACATTAATCTCTGAAAGTTTCATAGAATATGTAAATTAATTTATGATAAATCGTTGAATATTAAAAGCGGTTTTTTCTGGAATTAATTATCGTTGTTTCCTATGTAAATATATAGCAGAAGGTATTTATTTTTGATCATTTTATTAGGATAATAGCCACATTTTGCAGGTATTTTACTTATGCTATTTTCCTTTGTGCAGCTTTGAGGGAGACTTTTGTAGCGGCAGATACAGATGGAAGAGGATATATCGACTGTAAAAGCGTCGTTAACCTGATTCGTAGGGTACTAGGTTCAGCCATAGCTAATTCTGACAGAGAAAGACTTCTAGGAAAAGCCGAGTTACTAGCAAAAAGAGGTGAGTGATTCACCCTCTAAAAACAACTATTTTGTTCTTTCCTTTCCTTTCTCCATTTTATACTGAAAAATTCTTTTCTAAACTGAGTTTATCTGTTATAAACATAATGTAAATAAACTATACTAAGGTATGAGGGCCCCATTAATGGCCCATAAAGCTTGGGCTATATTTATTTCAGTCATTTCTTGGGAGAAATTGGAGCTGGTCAAAATAATAGTTCAAACTTGATGGGTCTTAATTGCGTCCCTATCTTACATTAAAATCCGAGATTTTTTTTAAACGCTTTTATTTAATTCGTTATTCCCCAATTCCGAAAAAATAATCAATTTAAGATATTTTTTAAAAGATTTTAAAGGGGTTTTTTAAATGATTAATTCATTTGTTTTACTCTCCTTATCTTGTCTGTAAAATAAATTTAGAGGTAGTAAGTAGCCTATTCTAAATGTATAGAATAATCTATAGAATAATTAATAAAAAGTTTCAAATAATATAAAATGGAAGAATATCGTAAATATATACAACTCTTTCCTCTCTGACTGTGAGAATCTTTCTGAGATCCTCTCAGACTCTTTCTGAAAGTCTTTCTAATAACCCTCAAAGGTTTCTATTAATTAACAGCTCTCTGAGTCTTTCTGAAAGCCTTCTTCTGAGAGTCTTTCTGAGAGCTTTGAAAATGTTCTTCTGAGATCCTTTCTAATAGCTCTGAAAGCCTTCTTTTGAGAGCTCTCTGAGGGCTCTGACGGCCTTCATCGGAGGATCTCTCTGAGTCTTTCTGAAAGCCTTCTTATGCGAGCTCTAAGAGAGCCTTTTTTATTCATCGAGACTACAACTAGAATCCTAAAATCACCTATAGAAATTTCTCCTGGAACGGATTTCTCAGAACGAAAAGTTAACATTATAAAAGACATTAACAAATATTTGATATGGTTAAAGCCCTCTTATCTGTCTTAAGAGTTAAATTAGAATTCCAAGAACATTATAAAATTATTTATTTATAAAAGAAAAGAACGTTTTTTTTCCAAGATGGCTCCTCTTCAACTTGGATTTCACGTGCCATTAGTCATTGAATGCTCTGAAAGGTTTCCCCATTTGCACGTTTTTTTATATAAACATAATATAATTTTTTAAAAAAGATGATAAATCAATCATTCTGCTTGTTTGTCTAATCAAGAAATCATATCGTGTATTTAAAGCTAATCATGTTTATAAAACTAATTGGACCTTCGTAAAATAAATATGATATACGACAGGATGACACTCTTCAAATAATAGAAACATTTATTTATAAATTAATTCGATTAAATTTATGTTCCTTAAAGTTATGGACATTAACGAATATACATTCGAACCTCCAAACAACGACCACCTCTAAACAGCGGCCATTTCAAATACTTTTTCGAGCAAAAGTTCATAGAAAATGTCCTCCAAAAAACTGTCATTTTAGGATATTTTTTTGTTTTTTGACCAAGTATACATACAAAATGACCTTGAAACAACGACCACCTCTAAACAGCGGCCAGTTTTTAAGTACATTTTTCTTTTTGGACAAAATTGCAAGCAAAATAACCTCCGAACAACGATCATTTTTCTTTACAGAGGTGTGTTTACATATACATGATTTTGAATGGTAAATTTTGGTAAATTGACAATTAATTTGCCACGTGGATTTAAAAATATAAAAATTTTTACATATTTCATGAAAAATTATGGAAAATAATCTGTTTAAATGACATTTACATGAATATAAGACAGTTTCATATCAAAAATAAAGGATTCATCATTCCATTGCTGTGGCATCCATCAGAATACCTTTCATTCATCTAATGGATGCTACTAAAGTGAGGAGTGGTGATTCTAATCTACTTTTAACAATAGGCACGAGGCCGTATATTTACATTGGAGTAATAACTAGTTTAGAAACCATTTCCCTGTTGAGGTGTGGAAAAGGCGTTTGCTTCATCAAGATCTCTGAATACATCAAGTTTTTTTCCACTTGAAAACACCAAGAATTTTTTTTTCTAGAATGGCCGACTAATTGCATATTTATAACTGAAAATGTCGGCATATATTAATTTTCTTTTTTATTCTGCTATTTGTAATATAACTTGATCGCTTCGAAGTGGTGATTGGGCACATCTGGCATCAATTATCTGAAAGAAATCTTTATTTTTTCTTAAGTTTTTATGATTAATTTTATATGTATAAGTATTTTAATAATTTTGGACATGCAAGTCCAAAATTTGAAGATACTACTCTAAATCGATGGAATAATTAAAGAAATCGACTCTATTCTAAACCATGGCACTATTCTGTGTCATCTATTCTTTAATTTGGGCTGATTATGTTTGATCATTAGTAATTGTTGGACCTATCAAAAACCGTGGCTTAGACTAGAATAGAATCTTAGATCGAGATTTCTCTGCAATCTCTAACCTTTGAAGATCCTAGTGCCAAATTTTGGACTAGGATCTTCAGAGTTATGTGATATTACAGAAGAAGTTTCAGCTCTAGAAATTTCTGCTTTTATTTATCTATTCAACTCTTGAATCATTCATTTTAAATCTATTTCTCCTTGATATGTACTGTACTTTTTCTAAACCCCTTCCCCCTTAAACTGTAAAAGTAATTAATAGATGGCCCTTATTATATTGCATATATAGCCAGGTACAGTTAAAGACAAGCTCATCAGAGCCATTTTGTACAGGTTCCAAGCGGATAATCCTACAAAATTTAATCTTTCATATAAAAAAACACGATACGAAAATGTTACAAATAAAAATTTCTTTTGATATGTGGTGAAAATTTTATTTTGTTTGCATATTTTTATGTCTGGGAAAGAGGTATGAGGTTCCACATGTGTTGGTTCTCATGGTTCTCAGAATCTGGAGCTAGTAAACTTGAAAATCGGTGTTATCAATGAAGTGTTTTCAATTTCGTTCATATAAATCAATATTTTTCGATTATTTAATGTGATATTTTAATTGTTTATCATGTAAAGCGGGAGATAAACCAGATAAGTTTTTAAAAAATTAGGAAAAAGTTTCATAAAGTATGTAGAAAAATCCAAAAAATTAGCATTAAAATCCTACGAGTGATGAGATCGTAAAGCACAACATAAGAAAACAAGTCACTTTTACGTGGGAAGGAAGGAGCTGAAGTTCAGCAATTGTTGTGGTTCTCGTCCCCCGAGGTTTTAGAAAAGATCAAAACACCTTTTTGTCCCGTGTCATGCCCGAGGCTTTCTATGTGACCCCCTAGTTTTTCTTTTTAAGTGAAGATATGCGGTAGTTGCAGACTACAATTGATACAGGATAGGTAAGTTTTGACTAAATTTATGTAAATTTGTAAATTTAATTGCAGTAATTAAATAAGAACTACATAAATTACAATACTTTTCATATTATTTCTATAAAGAAGATATTCTATTCAAGTATTCACAATACAGGCCACAACAAACACAGGCCACAATGGAATTCCAGTCCGCCATTTTATTCTGTACATAAATAATTGAATAGTTTGCTTTTAAATTATAAATTATTTACAGCAATTCAAACACCATAAATGAATAGATTATCATATTAGATGGGGATGATTCATAAATAAGTTATGATTAACGTTTAATTGTGCAAAAGCAATACAAAAACTGTTCTTATGGCTTTAGACTTGGTAAAATAATATGTTTGGAACATGAGTTAATGTTTAAAATTATTTTCTGAAATATTTTAAAACATTTTATGAATTCTTTTATGATATTTCTCTTCTCAACTCCTGGAATTTCAAGTTTTAGACACTATTTATTAGGTTTATTACTTAAAATAGCTTCAATAAGTTGTAAATTTAAAGAAAATTATAAATTAAATTTAATATAAATATAGAATTATTTATTTTATTCACAATTATTAGCTTTTATTTCTATAAAATATATTGCTTTACCTATCTCTAGCTTCTAGGTATTACTAATTAATATTTCTAAGATTATATATTTTAATATATTTTAAATTATATTTGTTTATTCACAAGAGATTTTCTAGAATATGATGTAAGAATATAAACAATTCTAAATTCCAGGCTCACTTATGTGAAAACAAAGCTGCTGAGTTAATTTAGAAGAAATTTTGTATCATTTTATCAAAATATCAGTATATTTATGCTATTATTTTCTTAAGGAAACTTAAATTAAGTTTAGTTTCAGCTATTTCTAAGCTTAATTATACTCAAGATAAAATTTTTATGAAATTTTTAAGGATGAATAGGCCTCAAGTATTACTTTCCTGAGATTGAATATAAATTTTTTTCTGTATAATTTATAATAATAATAATAATAATAGTTTTATTATAATGCTAGTGTTGAAGATTTAGATACATGCAAAATATAATGCAATTGATAGAAATATCAAGTCTCAGGCTGGAACTGTGAATGAGATAAGAGCTTAGGTTTATCAATTGACAGATTTATGAGATTTACTGGCCTAAATCTGAGTGTATTGATACCTTGATCCCTTGATCTCTTGTTCAAGAATGTGGTAAAATGCCCATTCAAAGGGAGATAATACGAAAAGTGTTTTAAATGGTTCATTTAGCTCAAGAGATTAAGCTTGTTTTTATAGAATTCTATTGTAATTAAAATTTAAGTATTCTCCTTAATGATTTCATTCTGTTTAACATCTTAATGGAAGAGATTTAGTATCTTCTCCTTTATAGTTCAGTAGAATGAACGGTTTATAACTATGGTTTACAGAGAAAGATTTAACACCATTCAATTATACAGTGTAAAAAACTTTCCTTCTGTAAATCTTATTCTGAACTCTTTTCGCCCTGCTGGTACTTAAAAAGGGCTTTTCATACCTGTTAAAGTCAGGCACAATAAGGGCAGCCGGGCTTTAAGGATAGACATTATAGCCGAGTCAACTCACTGATAAAAATTTTTGAAATCGAGCCGTACTCGAACCCGAATCCCCTTTCTCGAATACATTATCTCCGACCGTTTATATAAATCGTTCGGTTGTATGCATCTGAATTTCAGTTCTTTCTAATAATGTAAAAGAGCCACATACTCGGATTTTTAATAGATTTTTAATTAATTAACGTGATGCACAAATATGGCCGAACAAAAAATCGTTACAGTAGGGTCGACCAGCATGAGATGGAATAAGATGTGAAATATGTGTTTACTGTAGGATATATCGTTTATTTAGCTTGTAGTATTTCCCACACAAAAATATCCATAAATTAAAATCTGTAACGGTATTGATACTTATGACATCGGCGACACGTCATCAAAATTAATATCGATTATATCATACTTGATATTTGTTGCAAGCAATTTAAGTGTATTTACTCCAAGTGTCAGTCATAAATAAGATTTTCTTATCAACAGTATAATCAGAAACATATTATGTTTCTGATTATACTGTTGATAAGAATATATAACATGATAATCTGTTCATTAAGTATCAAATTTTTTTCGTCTTTCCTCCGTATATTTGCATTAAAAATTATTTTTAAAATTAAATATGTGTTTTTTAAAAATATATGGGAAATAATAGAAGAGTTTTGATTTGAATCGGCAAAATTTATTTAAATTTGTTCATTTGGCAACGTCAAGTTGCCCGAGAGAAATATTTAGAGTTGCCAGATTTCCCGGATTTTTTTCCACTGCCATCTAGCGACATGACTTTATTCTAAAAATCATTCTTACAAATGAAACTTTTTTATTTTTCCACATTTTAAATGTATTTCTGTTACTGCAGAGTAAAAATACAGGGCGAACGGACACGTGAAGTTTTTCACCTAAATATGGGCCAATTTCCTGTAGAAAGTTCTCCCGAGGGGCATTGCCCTTGTGTCCCAAGTGCCTTCTCCCATCCATCCACCTCTCAAACCTGATTTTCCATGAAGTCACCTCTAAAAATTCCCTATTTATTCCCTATCCTAGACTAATGGATTGAGAATGCCGAGCAATGATGTCATGTTGACAGCTATATATACAGTGTTGCCACTTTATACTAGAAATGCAAGAAAAAAATCAAATCTGAAATTTATTTATTTATTTTTTTAAGACTAAAGAACTGCAATGGATGCGCCTTAAGACTAAATAAGTCCCCTTTTTTGTATGTGTAAATAATATAATAAACATTATTTCATAATTTGATTTCACGCAGTCAAAAATATTTTTAGAATATAAAATTCCCTAGATTTGGTTGTTTTAAACTATTTCTTCCTCTTTTTCCCCTTTATTCTTTAACATTCCCTAGTTTTGGGAATTTTTTACCGGGGCCTCCGAGTAGAACATTAAAATTAATTATATTAATATCAATTAATTAATAGTTCTGAAAGCGGAATCGGAATTGGCAACGTATACAACAGTAAGCAGAAGTTGCGGGTTCCCGTTCCGGAATATTCTGAATTAAAATTAAAACTTAATCTATATATAATTACTAAATTTACCATGAGGTGGCAGCTTAACCGTCTACTAATAGCCAAATTGATTTGATTTTTATTATTTACTAGCCTTAAAATAGCCCGACGGATAATCCGCCTAAAAGATTTTTCTAATATTTCACTCCATATATATAGTTAATATAAATTTTCCACACCGAGAATTATGGCATAATGCCCTTTTCTTCAAAAGCCAAAAAAATTAGGGATACATATTAAAATTTTCCAGTACAGTATTTTGATGTAAAAAACAAATTGATACTTGAAAGATACCGACTGACGTTAATGCCGGCAATCCATAGAATGGAAGTACGGCAGACAAGATACAAGTCGAGATATCGAGGATCAAATAAATTCTTACAAATGTAATTTCCAGATCACGGGGAAGATTTCGGGAGTCAACAGACGTGTTTTGTGAACTAACAGTACTTTACTTGCTGATCGGTTTCAGGATCTAACTAGTAGATATCATCGGGAGATAACAGCACTAGCTCTCTAGGCCCTGTTCGGTTCGTTCAGAAAGTGTATACCGTTACGTCAATTTGACGTATTCTCTTCAGTTTTACAATAAACAAGTTTAAAAAATGACGTCAAATTGACGTAACGGTGTACTTTCTGGACGAAACGAACAGACCTTAGGATTATCTGCGTGACACGTCAACTACAGCACTCCATATTAACACTCTCATTGAAAGAAAGAACTATAACTAGAAAATTCTATTAAAGAGGCCGCTATATGCCACGCTTTATAACTGTGATTGGATTGAAGATGTGGAAAGGATCGAAAATCTTTTATCATGCCCTAACGTCAGAGAAAGGGATCATTATAGTTTAATAACTTGAGAGGTTGTGTTTACTGTATGGGCTGATCTGTATCTCTTCGAAACTGCCCTCCTGACTTTCTTAAAAATACAAGAATTCCTTACATATCCTTCCAAAAATATATTTGATCCTAACTTTATTTTCATGAACACGGCACTTGAGATGGAAAATTTTCACAGGAAATGAAAATATTTAATAAATAGTGGGGCCAATCAACACTATCGAACACAACAAAACGTATATATAGAATGCTTCAAGAAGACACGCACTGGTTCATTTAAATTAACTGATCCAGCATCCAAAACTAGGAATCTCTTGAAGACCCTTCTGTCGTGTTGCTCACTTAATTAATTGTCAGCATGAATGTGTATATCCTTAAAAGCGATCATATATCTTATTGGCAATGGGGAACCTTCATTAATATCAGGATATTTTGGGGTTTGTGGCGCGCACACACCGAGTAGACTTTCCTCTTCTTCATTTTTCTTTTTTGGTTAATCTTCCATATTTAAAGCGTATACGGAAAAGAATTATATAATTCATTATAAAACATTTCTGCATACATGTCTATATCTGACGTAACAGAATTACGACCAATCTTTTATGACGCAATTTATTTTCTATCACTGACGTAACTTTTGACATCACTAGATTTTCTTTTTATGACGTCACATGCAGAGACCGTATATAACAGTATATTTGGTTCACGTTATCAGGGATGCCCGGAAGGGGAAGGGAGACAGTTGCCTCGAGTCCCGAGAAAGAAGGACCATGTACAATTTTTTCGTTTACTTCCTTTCATATAATAATTTAATTTGCTTTCAGGCCACAATATATATTTTGTCCGGGCCCCTGCATTTTATATGCCACGAAATTCTAATTAAAAATGAGAAAACTATTCTCCGTGCGTCAGTAATACAGGAGGGACCAAGTTCGAATTTGGCTCGTTGGATTACCCTAAATTCCCTAAAAACCCTAAAACGAAAAGCAAAATAATCACTTGAAATTTTCAAGTTTCAACCCTAGACATTTCATAACATTTCTATTCCAAGTATCTACAATCATTAGATGATAACAAGCATCTATTCTTCTGTATGTTAATTTTTGGGTAAACTTACGTACAGACACACAAACGGACACTTTAAAAAGCTAAGCGGTTTATTGCCATCCTGAAATTTCGTTCCAAACATTTAAAAAAAATGTAATAAACGGAAATGATAAATGAAATGTTTTTCCTACTTTCCTCCAGACGTAGGAAAAAATTTACTCCTGTCTTTATTTATTTATTTTCCCTCATAAAATTAGAAAAAAAAAAAATTCGAACGGTTTAAGCACATCATCTTAGAAATTTACACTATTGCACCCTTATTATTTACATTATCTTATTCATTATTTACATTATTTGTCACTACAAATCGATTAATACATTCTTTCCCCCCACAAAACGATTAACACAAGGGCATAGGAGAATAACACATGAAAATTCCGACCCCCCTTTTACAAAGGACCAATTTCTTAAAACAAAGAAATGAATGTGAAAACGAACACAACACGCGCATTGCCCCACTCTTCCTTCCTTCCCTTGTTTTTCTGATTTTGGAATGACTTGCCTTCCGTCCGCATGACACATCACACTAGCTAGTGTTGCAGAGACTCTCCGTAACTGCAAGTAACACAGCAAAAAATAGTCAGTATCATGATATTGTTTGTCGTTTTCTCTTGTTTTTAAGGAATTTGTCAGTTTCATTTGTTATATATTTATATCATTTTCTAGAGGATATCAATGTCAATTTCTTAATTGTTTTGTAATTGTTATAATTCTTAATAATCTGGGAGGGGGATAATCAATGTAACGTGGTGATACCGCATTGTACTTTGCGGGGGAGGAATGTCACGTGCCATTCTAGATTTTATGCAAATTTGGGAATTCCCCACGCTTTTTTTTTTTGGAATGAAGATTTGACCAGGGAATTGTGCAAATATATTTATATTATAGCTTATAAAATTGTAGATTTAGATGAGTTTTAGTTAATTAACATCAATTTTGAAGATGATTATTGTTATTGATGATAAAATGAAGTGTTTTGTTAGAAATAATATAAAATTTTTGCTTTTATTTTGCTATATTTTAAGCAAAAAAAAACCACATCTAACACATCAGTTTTTAATATTTAAAAGTGATCCTATAGAGAAAGTAGAGTTTTAATTTGATATTTTACATATTCAGTGCATACATTTTCTAGTTTTGAATGTAAAATGGTTTAAATGTTACATATTTTCAAGTATTTATCTTACTGTTTCGCTATTTTGTATAGTAATTTAATATAAATATATAAAGCAAAAGTAGAAGTTTTAATGTCTTTCATAGTGGAAAAATATAATATATAATTATGTTTACAGGTTTATTGAATGTGAATGATTACATAGCAATCATGTCTGATACACTAACCGAAACAACACAGTGGGGATATTTGAAAACAGATATTTGGGGATACGTCGGTATCGACACACTGCAAGAGCAGATACGCAAGAAAGCTTTAAAACAAGGATTCGAATTCAATCTTCTGGTCGTTGGTTGGTTCAGATTAAATTGTAAAAATAGAATTTGAAGAATTTGCTTGTTTTTTTCCATTTTAATGAGAAATGAATTTTTCAGGAAGGAGCGGTTTGGGAAAGTCAACGCTCTTAAATACTCTCTTCAAATCCTACGTTAGTCGCAAAAGTTGCACAAAGGACGAGAACAATCAAGAATGTAAAATACAGCAAACGACAGAAATTAAATCGATTACTCATTGTAAGTTTTTTTTTTATTTGTAACTGTATAATTTGTATAGAAAGTAAAGTAATAATTAAATTATTAATGATTTATATAATATATTAAATTTTATAAAAACTAAAATTATAGAGGATATAGACTGAAATTATACATGTATAATTCCTCTCCTACAGTATATCCTATGGTTCTCTTTTGGAAGAGATAAAGATTTAGAGGATAATGTTTTTCTCCTACTCTGAGTAGGAAATAAACATTATCCTCTATATCTAATAAAGCAACTGCAAAGTATGTATGCACGAGATTGTATTCTGAGTTGGGTGTTTTCAGAGTAAATGGGCCACTTGCCTTCCCCAGAATCGAGTAATATATTCCACAAATTATAATTGCAGAAGTGACTAAGATATGTAACCTTACACCCTTGATCGTGAGGTATCTTTCTTTCTTATCTGTTTGTGAAAAAAACGAAAAATTAAATAAAAATTTATTGATATAATTATTTGTCTCCAAGCTTTTTTCCCCTGGAAATTTTTCTGTACATGTTCCGAGCCTTTCAATTAAGAAATAACTTATGACAAATACAGTAGATAATAGATTGGTGTGATGTAGCTTTTGTGAAATTTAGACTTAACATGTGACAGTTCTCTTTTCATCTATCTTACAAAGATCAGACCTAAAATCAGCCATTGCAGATGATATCCAGAAGAATATGGAGAAAAAATTCATAAAGAGAATGGAAGGGGACACAAGAAAGAATAACTTTTAACTAGCATGCATAGAAACTTTACAGGCACTCTTTTATATATAAATATGTATACTCTATAATGAAATATTATTATTAATGGTAAATTAAATAGCAGATTTTTTAAATTGAAATATTATATCATTTAATTCGTAACTCAAATTTATAACTAAAACAATCCATATCATTTTTAGTATTAGAAGAAAAAGGCGTTAGATTACGTCTAACATTAACAGACACCCCAGGATTTGGAGATCAAATCAATAATGAAAATTGGTAATTTTAAATTTATTTAAATTATAATTAGCATATTATTCCAAAATTTTGACTTTATAATGTTTGAACAGTTGGCTACCAATTCAAGAATATATTAATGAACAATATGAAAAATATTTAATAGAAGAGCAATGTATAACCCGAAAAAGAAATATAACCGATTCAAGAGTTCATTGTTGTCTCTATTTTATTCCTCCATCAGGACATAGGTAAGTTTTCTTTTTAATATCTGAAAATTGAATTATAAAATGTAACTCACAAAACCTGGGCTATTGGTCTGTAAATATGTCTTTAAAACAATTTTGTAAACAAGTATGATGATTGAAAAAACTTGTAGATTGTAACATAGTCTAACATAAGAATGAAAAAATTAATTAGACTATGGAAACATTGTTTGTATGAACAGTGAACATATTCATTGTGTGTATACACACATCTGAGATATATAAACTTGGTACTTTTGTTATACATTGCTTTTTATGAGTACAGATATCTCTTGTACCACTTGGCATTCCTACAATACGGTTTTGTTCTAATGTAGTTTGAGAATTGGAGACATCCCTGTACAAAACATCATAATTTTTAAGGGCAAACACCATTAAATATTTTTTATTTGAGCAAGCTTAAATGTTGACTCACATTTGCTCTTAGATTTTAGAATATTGACATTTTTAATGTTGTTTGGCACCTTTTGTCAAGTTTTTTCTAATGAGAACTGATTATATAATTTTTTCTTCTTCCTTGTCTTAGCTTTCCCATAAACCAGGTGTTACTGTCATTGGTGATAGTGCTCTAAATGAATCCTAAAAACTTTTGCTATGTTTTGTTTTTATAGATTAAAAGTTACTACATAAAAAGATTAAATTTTTAAAGATGTCTTAGGCAAATGCAGATCTCCTTAGTATACTGCATTATTTGTTACTCTATATACTTGGGGCTGTTTTTTCAACCTTAGTGTGCTGTATGCAATACCAGCAAATGGCATAAAAAGTATTGATTGCCAGCTTACAGTTTTGGAAACTGTTCAGTAGGAAGAATTCTATGTTTAGTTGATGAGTCTGATGACTGGCATGATAAAATAAAAATGAAACAACAGTCATGCTATTGGCCTTGACAAATGCTGAGGAACAGCTGGAGTTGACATAAAAAGCAAGCATGGTGGGCCTTCAGTTTTCTTACTTCATCTTTTGGATGTATGGACAATACTACCTGGTAATTGTCTGTCCCTGCTGTGTTCTTGTCAAGAAATAAAGTTAGGATAGTGCTAATGATTATATTTTGAAATGGAAAGGTAAAAATATGATTATTGAAAGGCACCATTTGTATACTAAATCCAAAATGAGAAATACAGAAATGAGAAGAAAGTATAGATTGAGATACATAAGAAATTTGGCAAATAAACCCTGCCCTTTTAAAAATTCCAGTCACAAGTCTGAATGAAGTAGTATTGCATAAGTATGAATATTTGCACTTGTATAATAAAATGTTTATTGATCCTTATTTTTTCACTTGCCTCTTGGATTTAAATTTATTACATCGAGGATAAGAATTTATGGAAAAAACAAGCATTCCTTTTTTCCTTTAAATTTCTTCCTATTGTATTCTTTCTATTCATCAGTCTATATTTTTTTTTTTTCCTGTTTCCTGATTATAATATCAAGCTATTCTGTGTAATCATAAATCATTAAATAATTATTGTTGTTCTCTTTATATAGAACATATTAACAGAATATTTTGTTATAATTCTCTATTCAAAGAATTAGATAACGATTTTTCTCTGCATTTTCAATTAATTATCTATATTAATTTATAATATATTTTGTTCAAAACATGATTAAATGTCATCATCTGTGTAAATCTAGTAACAGTTATCATATACATCATTTCTGAGATGTTAATATGCATTTTATTTGCTTAAAATTTAACACAGAGTGACTTTTGAGTAGTTATATTTCTTAAATTAATTGGTATGGAAGCAAAAATTGGATAGAGATCCAGGTAGCGTAACTGATAATGTAGCTGTATGATAAGAAATTTTGGATTTGATCCCTTCTCTAGATTAATTTTTTCTTCCAGAATATTTTATATTTATTAAATTTAATTTAAAATTAATGTAACTTAAAATTAGTGCAAGAAGCAGACCAGCCTACTTTGGTTCCAGCTTAGTTTGTTAATTAATTATTGTAAATAGTGTTATAGCTCAAAAGTTAATCCATCTGTTAGTAATTTTGATAATTTACCAGAAAAGGAAACAAGTTGAGAATGAAATCAATTATTTCCCAAAGAAAAATAACACCAGAAACTTTTAATTTGTCTGGCAAATTTTCTCTAATTAACAACAAATGTTTTTGGCTGCTTTTATTAGCCACCAGCATGTTTAATGAACATCACCCAATTGGAACTCCTTTAAGAACTTTGCATGAAATAGTTCACTCTATTGCTTAAATATATCATTTGATTTAGTATTAGAATACTTAAAGAACGATTCATTTGACCGGTGGAATGAGTCATCCCAAGTGAAATTCTTCTTGGATGTTCATTAAACCTGACGATAGCTGATGAAGACCAGCCGAAACATTTGTTGTTAATTAGAGAAGTTAATTTGTTGGAGAAATTAAAGGTTTATGGTGTTAGTACTGAAACTCCTATTATGTGCTTATTATTATTAGGTAAATATAAAAGATCTCTGCAAAGTGGACTGTTCTGTAATACAAAATACACAACAAAAAACCTAAGTCCTTCCAGTAACAACATTTTAATGAAATACAAACGTTTTTGACTATTTCCTGACATCTGCATCAGGTTTAATATCAAATGGAACATCTGCAGAATTCAAATTTTAATTGATAAATTTGAAAAGGTTACTATTGAACTAATCAAGAGTGAGAAGTGTGAATGGGCAGGAATATAGGATATTAAGATTGGATTGAAGTGTGCCTGCTACATGCAAAAAATTTGTTTTTGTCTTAATGGTTAATTTAGTTGCCTCTCTAATATGGTCATTATTTCAGATATATTAACGTCTCCTGGTCAAGTTTAGCCTCAATGTTGTTGAAGGTGTATGTGGACAAAGCAATGTATGGTTTCATTATAGCATTGTTTACGTAGGAAAGCTTCTTTCTGACTTTGGGATACTTTATGTAGACTTCCCTGTTTTTATGTATTTTTATCATTTATTTACTTTTATTTTGTGTAAGTTTATTCTTTTTAGTCTAATTTTTTGATTTAAACTATCTGGCATCCATATTCCAAAATACAGTAGAGCGTCGATTTTCCGAATCAATTGGGGACTGGGGTTGTTCGTATAACTGATATTTTGGATAACCGATTTATGTACGAAAAAATAGTTTAACGTATCCGATGTTGAAATTTTTCTCCGTTGCATGTCGCTTCGCGTCGAATTTTCGTCGATGTTAAGCCTAACAAAGACTATTGTAATTTTTTTTTTTCTTTTGTATGATGCTTACAAACAAACTGTCAACTAGTCAATAAGTTTTGACAATTATTTTTGTAAAATAAAGTATGTTGTGATGATAGACATCAAAGCCAAACAATTGCCATAATGAATCAGGAGATTTTTTCAGTTACTATTAATAATTAAATTCTAAGTAATTTAGTACTAGAGGTGGATGGTTATATCTAAAAGTAAATATGTCTGGAAGTGAAGAATCACACAGAGATCCAGGTATCATAACTGGCAATGCATTCACATGGCAAGCAAGAGTTGTGGGTTAGAGGCCCACTTAAGGCCAATTCTTTTCTTTCAGAATATTCTAAATTATTTAATTGAATAAGAGATGATGCTTAATGTGTATTTCTAGTACCAAATTATTTTAATTATCAAATTAATGAATCAGACTGTTTTTCAGATACTATTTAACTGAAAAACAGTCTGATTCATTATGACAGTTTCGCTTTGATTAATAACACCATGCTTTGAGACGTTTCTATATGATCATAGACATATTTAATTAATATCATTACTTATTTATTTTTGTATTTATAATTACTGTATAATGTAACCATGGGTTACTTTTAAATAACCATAAAATCCTAAACTTTGCAATAAAATCAGTTACATATATTTTATTTCTGTAGCTTAACTCCTCTGGATATTGAATTTATGAAGAGACTAGATAAAATTGTTAATATAGTTCCTGTTATTGCTAAAGCAGATACTCTGACTATTGAAGAAAGATTAGCATATAAACATATGGTAAGTCTTGCTTTACTTTCCTAAGAAAATTTTTTTAAGAATGCAAAATAATTTAAATTTTACTCATATTTGCAGATTAGGAGAACGCTAGAAGAGAACGATATAGCATTTTATCCAATGAAATACTTAGAGGAAGATCCAGATGAAATAGTTACTAATAATAAAATAAGAGTAAGTTACTTAGTTATTATTGAAATGAATTGTTCTCATGTAAATTATTTTAAAAAAACCTTAAAATTTTTATAGGATATGATACCTTTCGCCGTGGTCGGTAGCGATAAACAATACGAGGTCAACGGTAAAATGGTCTATGGTCGGAAAACTCAATGGGGAGTCGTAGAAGTAGAAAACCGACATCACTGTGAATTTTCAGATATGAGAGACATGTTAATAAGGTAAGACTAATTGTTAAAGCAAAATCAAATTCTTTTACAAACAAAATTTTTAAAATAGATAAAATAAATCCAGTTAATGTTTTTAAATATGGGTAATTAGGAGAACAGAATAAATACAATAATCGTGTCTTGTTTACCAGCATGTACAGTACATTATTAAATTTATTGGTACGAAGATTTACATCAGACAAATTCACTTGGCCATTTTTTCATGAGAATTTGTCAAGTGTTCAGTTAAACTTTACAAATAATCCAAATTATAAGATTGTATTACATTTATTGTAATTCTAAGTAAACCTTTTTTATAATAATAAATGCAATATATATGGCAATTGTAATTAAATATGTGCATTCTGTAAATGATGCACATACTTATACAATGGTCTATATAAATTAATTCCTCTTAGAAGTTGCAGCTGTTGAAATGTTGAAATATGATTTTTTTGCTTGTTTTAGAACAGTGATGGACAACCTGCAGCCCACATTCATATTTTTTGCAGCCCAAGTCACACAGAATATTAATAAATACATCAAATTCCCAACTTAGAATGTTTGCTGCATACTTTTTTATCATCATTTTCTACAACCTAGTAAAAATTTAGTAAAAAGTAAAACAAGAAATCAGCTAACAAACACATCAAAACTAATTTAAAACTGGCAGTGACTAATATTTGGATATATTACGTTCACGTCAGTGACCAAAGTCAAATTAAGTATACTTATGTTAATTTATAATCGTATATGAATAAATAATTGTGATTTACTCACAATTCTTTATTTCTCTTGCATGCAGCCCACAGTTCAAAAGCTTTGAATGTGGCCCTTATGTAGAAAAAGGTTGCCCGTCTGTTTTAGAAGATTGTTTAATTTATATTTTTTTTAATTATAAATCTTGCATTCATTATGTGATAAAAATTATCTATAATTTCAAATAATTTAATTGCTCAGATTGAATGAATTTTTTGACAGTTATAATTTTTGGATTTGTTTTTCATAATTCTTTTTCTTGATATGGTACAATTCACTTGTTTATCCATTTTGTGTAATAAATTAATAAGGTAAAAATATCTACATTTTTACATTAATTAATGTGACAATTTTTTGTTCTTTGTACATCATTTAAGATCTTAATTTTTGTTTAATTTTGTTTCTTGTTTTGTCATTTGAAAATGCACAGAAATCACAAAAATTATGTATAAGTCATGTAATGCAAACTGGACTTTAGTATAAAAGAAGCATTTTCATAGTTTTTCTTTATATTATTGATCAAACAAGTATTAAAAATTAGTTTCAGCAGAAAATATTGTTAGCAAGATTGAGATATTAACACATTCACGGTGTCAGTAGATAAACGTTTAGACAGCTGCTGGGCGTTACGAGTCACCCATGACTCGTAGTCTATTTAATACAGGGCAGCACGAGTCACCCATGCCTCGTACTATTAAATTAATATATTTTATTGCACGTAATAAAATAATATTGATATATCAAGTATGATGTTTGAAGAATTAAGTTAGCAAAACACATGTATCGCCCCACAGAAAAACAAGCAATTATGTCTGTAGCCCTAACTAGACATGTCCATATGAGTCACATGTGCCTTGTAACGCCACGAATGTGTTAAATATAACAACTTTATACAAACAATTATTAATTTTTACTGGTTTTTATTTACAAGACTTAAAAAAAAAGCAGTTAAACTAATATTGCATAGAATTTTTTAATGGATGTTAATGTGTCCTAATTCATTTTATTACACTAGATGTGTATTTTAAAAAAATGCTTTAAATATTATTTTCTATATTTTATTATATTGTTTTGTTGTAAATTCTTTTTGTTTTAAACTAATGCAGTAAATAGTACAAATTACACAGAATAATGAATTAGCAGACATAGTTATAAGCATAAGAGAGTATGATTGCTGAGGCAATAAAGGCATTTTTCCAATGTTCTGAAGAATTTGGATTCCAGTCTAGGTTAGATCCTCAGAAATTTCTGAGTGGTTTGATTCCAATATATTTGGGTTTTGCTCTCACCATACAGTTGTTCCATTATGAGTCTAGCCCAACTAATGGTGAACATAGAAAAAAGTAACCACAGGACTGAGTTAAAAACAAACATATCATTAGATAAATATTTACAGCAAAAACTTACTAAAATTTTGTGTTCTTGATTAGTATGTCTGGCATGTTTATGAATTTACATATGCTATGAATGTTTTATTCCATACAGTTTGTAAATATCAGTAAGGTTCCATTTGTATTCAGTAATCATCACCAAACAATCTGCCGGATTTTCTATCTGCTGGACTATTTTAAGACTAGTAAATAATTGAATACAAATTGATTTGGTCACCATCAGATGCTGGCATAACCTAACTCTAGCCAAATTGATTTGTATTTAATTATTTACTACTATTAAAATAGTCCAATGGCTAATCTAGCAGATCATTTGGCAATGCAAATAAATCAGGTTGTTTATTGCATACTTAGTAATTAATTTATCTTGATATAGTTAAATGCTATTGTGATTGTGCATAACATAAAGAATGACAATTTGATGAAATGCAGTGAATTGTCTCACTGTTATGCTTTTAAAGATTGAAATTAATCTAAGTTCACAGAATACACATTTCTTTATGTTGTTAGTTTGGTTATTGATTAATTGCAATTGCTAATTATTCTGTATCAGAGATTACTACAAATTATGTTTGCTTGTCTTTGCCAATAACTTAATACTGTAATCTGCATTTGATATTACTTTTTCAGTTTATTAATTTTATGTATTTTTTTTTCAATAACCTACCATGTTTCTTCAATTCTAAGACACTGATTTCAAAATAGTTTTTCACAAAAAAAAAATTAATAAAAACTTAATGCAAATCCCACAAATTAGATATTTTAAGTTTTTGTGTTAATATTGCACTGTAATGTTGCCTTGAAGACATTTTAAACATTAAAGAAGAGTTTTAATTAGACACTCATTATCAGCAAAACTCATTTGAACTGATGTAACCATTGAACAGTATAATTAAAAACATCTCTTATTGGTATATATATGTTACCACTAAAGCTCGAAAGCTATTAATGTGTACATTACCTAGCTAATTTACCTAGCAAATTATCTAGGTAATTTGAGAAATGGAACAATTTTCGCAACTTTAACGGATCACCTTAGTTAATCATCAAATTAGCTAGGATTACCTAGCTAATTTGATGATTAAATGAGACAGGGATGACTCGTACACATTAACAGCTTTCGAGCTTTAGCGGTAACATATATATTACACAGTAGAATCCCAATTATCCAAGGTAAATGGACAAATGTTACCTTGGATAAAAAGCCATTGCAGATTTAAAATTCTGAATAAAAAGATTTGTATGGTATCATTCATTTTTTAAAGACCCAGAATATCCAATGCATCAGATAAATCTGCCAAATCGCAATGTTTTAAGAATATTGACTCTTACTTATAGAATATGGTTCAAATAAAAATGTTTGAATAACAACAAAATTTTTGAAGAATGGTTAAATGCCCTCTTTTATAAATTAGAGAATGTTTTATACTGCTAAAGTTAGGTTCAGATTGGCATACAAACTGCCAGTTTGTTAGGAGTTGAAGGTATCTCAACTTATAGCAACAAGATATCACCGTCCATACTTTTTCAATAGGTTTTATTACAATACAAACGTTTTTAGCTCACTTTAAGGTCTGACTAAGGTTTAAAACTATATTGAGCAGTTAATTGAGTATTGATATAATTTAAAACCTAAGGCAGGTCCCTAAAATGAGCTAAAAACGTTTGTATTGTAATAAAATCTAATGAAAAAGTAAAGAAAATGGTCTTGTTTGCTATTAGACGGTTCTAGCTTTTGAGAAGTCATATACAGTAGACCCCCCCTATAAAACAGGTTCATATAATATGGATTTGTATATAACGGCGAAAAATTGCAATCGTATTCATATAAACATGCTAAAAGAGACTCTTATGGTAAGGTAAAATGTCATCACCGACTCGTGTCGCAACAGGATTGGTCAAATCTAGACCAATAGCAGATATTGCACAAACCGTTGAGTTTAAATGAGCAGCGGACCTACTAAAAACCATTTATTATTTAACAGCCATAAAAATTATATTTATATTAATGATGTCTCCAAAGTTCAGCAAATTTTTCACAAAAAAATAACTTCAGGAAACACGTGTCTGCCGTTCAATGCGCTGCTCCGCAACGAAAACAAGCTTAAGCAATGGTGTAGTCGAACGGTGCACACTCGGTAAATAATCCTACAATTTTTTGTTTATAGCATAGTTTATATGGATTANGTATCAAAAACATAAAATATTTGAGTAGCCCAAGACATAGCCAAAGATTGAAGCGCCACAGCACTGGCGAAAATTTAAATTTGCCGACTGGAATTCTTTCGGATGATTGACTTTCGGAAAATTTACGCTCTACTGTATTTTCTATTATTGAATGTAAACAATCCATTTAATACTTCATTTCATTTTGTATTTTACCTGAAGACAGTCCTTAAATGTATGTTACAGCTATTTTTGCAAAAATAGTCTGTAAATATTTTTCCAATTAACTGTAATTTTTGTCATATTTTATACTTCTCAACTGAAATCTGATAAGGCATATTGTATCTTACTGGTGAAAAATATATAATAAGGCCACACTATTTTTATCAACACTTACCGTAATACTTTTCAATATGTGGTGTATTTATTATATAATAAATACAAACAGAAATGTGAGCAACACGATCCATGTAGGCACTGAGCAATTGTAAAAATCAATAACTTGTCAAATGAATTTCTTACCAAGATATCGGGTCTACTAGTAAAGTAATAGTCAAAATCAACATCAATAAAATCTAATAAATAAAAGAGAAATTTTGTAAGTTCGTTTATGTGGATTAAAGTGGCATTGAATTTCATCTTTTCTCTCAACTTGTATTGACATTTGTATTGGTACTATTAACAGTATATAACTAAATGCATATTTATGCAAGTTACTTTTAACATTGAAACAAAACTGTATTCTATAAGATATAATACTGGCCATTTCTACTGCTAACAATTATGTAAATATTATAACTGAATGTTAATGTTATAATGATTTCAAGTAGATTAATTTGAGATATACTCTTTAAGGTTTGTATTACTTTCCTTTTTAGAAAAACTAACAAACACAAAGCTTTTTATTATTATTATTATTATTACTACTCTGTCTGCCCATGGGCAGTAAGAGGATCTTTTTGTTTTAACGAGCCCATAATGGACAGGTCTGAGTGGTGAGGGACAGGGCCCAACACATCTGAACAGACCATTCCCAAAAAATTCCTGAGGTTTCTGAGGTTTTTTAACTCATCTAGATTGTCTTTAACCCTCCAGAGCAGTATGCAGTCACCTTATTCACTCAGTCATCTGGCCATCAACACCATGCTTACATAAGAAACTTACTAGTACAGTAGTTAAGTTCTAAAAGATGAAAATGACTAGAATATTTCAAAGTTTAATAAAACCCAGCTTTTAATAATTTGTTAGGCATTTTTAACATATTTAAGTTCAATATGAAGTATTAGTTACGCTAATTAATAATTAAGTTTTTAAGGATAAATCTAATATATTTTAAAATAATTCTTAATGGTAGAACAAGTGAATGAAAATATACTACAATAAAAATATTGACCATATGTGATAAATATAGGTTATAATTAAAATTAATGAAGTTTTCCATTTTTAAGCAAAGTTGCATTAATATAAAGTTTGTTCCAATGTTAAACACATTGACATACAGTATCAAGTTTAATTACTGATATAGATCATAACCAGATAAATGTAATATATCAGTGGTACCCAAACTATGGCCTCAGTAAGAAATCTTGCATGTTAAGTTTGGATTTAGAGGAAAATCCAAATTCAATTTGTCATCTACTGAATTTATTGTCAAGGTAGTCTCTAACTAGAGGAATCACATTTTCATGCATAGGAACATGTGGCCACTTGAGTTATTAGATTTAGATGAATTTCAACTTGGCATTATATGTAAAAATTTTCAAGAGTCTCATTGATTCTATTATATCTTATGGTTTATCCCTTTTGTAGACTGTTATTTTAAGATTTGAACAAAATATTATGTTTATATTATAAAAGAACCTTTGTATTGGATTGATCCATTTGATATTATATGGAAACATCAGAGCTAGGTTATGACAATATCAGGCTTATAAGCAATAAGATTATATCAAGGACGATTTAGAGGTATTAGCTGGATTGGTAATTTGGAAAAGACACTAAAAAGATTGGTTTAGTTTGATTTCTCCTAAACATGTCAGGATGATTCATCTATAAATTTAAATTATCATCCTTTCTCAGTTTTAATATTGTACAAGTATATTTTGCAACAGGATGTAGTATTTGATATACACATTAAATTTCATTCTTACTAGATTTAACATCCTGCAATCTAATCTAATATTTATAAGGAAAATAATAATTTTTTTTAATACTAAAAGTAAAATCCAAGTATGCCCAAATAAATTTTATGTGAGATGGAAGAGTTATCAAATTCCACTTTCTAGCAATATTCAACGTAAATATTGTGAGACTATTTTACTTGACCTCGTATTTTATTTAGTTGTAAGGCTTTTGATTCATCAAGAAAAGATTCTGGCATCTTTTAGAGAAGAGTCCAATGAGTCTGGGTTTTTTTTTTTTCTTTTGTATGATGCTTACAAACAAACTGTCAACTAGTCAATAAGTTTTGACAATTATTTTTGTAAAATAAAGTATGTTGTGATGATAGACATCAAAGCCAAACAATTGCCATAATGAATCAGGAGATTTTTTCAGTTACTATTAATAATTAAATTCTAAGTAATTTAGTACTAGAGGTGGATGGTTATATCTAAAAGTAAATATGTCTGGAAGTGAAGAATCACACAGAGATCCAGGTATCATAACTGGCAATGCATTCACATGGCAAGCAAGAGTTGTGGGTTAGAGGCCCACTTAAGGCCAATTCTTTTCTTTCAGAATATTCTAAATTATTTAATTGAATAAGAGATGATGCTTAATGTGTATTTCTAGTACCAAATTATTTTAATTATCAAATTAATGAATCAGACTGTTTTTCAGATACTATTTAACTGAAAAACAGTCTGATTCATTATGACAGTTTCGCTTTGATTAATAACACCATGCTTTGAGACGTTTCTATATGATCATAGACATATTTAATTAATATCATTACTTATTTATTTTTGTATTTATAATTACTGTATAATGTAACCATGGGTTACTTTTAAATAACCATAAAATCCTAAACTTTGCAATAAAATCAGTTACATATATTTTATTTCTGTAGCTTAACTCCTCTGGATATTGAATTTATGAAGAGACTAGATAAAATTGTTAATATAGTTCCTGTTATTGCTAAAGCAGATACTCTGACTATTGAAGAAAGATTAGCATATAAACATATGGTAAGTCTTGCTTTACTTTCCTAAGAAAATTTTTTTAAGAATGCAAAATAATTTAAATTTTACTCATATTTGCAGATTAGGAGAACGCTAGAAGAGAACGATATAGCATTTTATCCAATGAAATACTTAGAGGAAGATCCAGATGAAATAGTTACTAATAATAAAATAAGAGTAAGTTACTTAGTTATTATTGAAATGAATTGTTCTCATGTAAATTATTTTAAAAAAACCTTAAAATTTTTATAGGATATGATACCTTTCGCCGTGGTCGGTAGCGATAAACAATACGAGGTCAACGGTAAAATGGTCTATGGTCGGAAAACTCAATGGGGAGTCGTAGAAGTAGAAAACCGACATCACTGTGAATTTTCAGATATGAGAGACATGTTAATAAGGTAAGACTAATTGTTAAAGCAAAATCAAATTCTTTTACAAACAAAATTTTTAAAATAGATAAAATAAATCCAGTTAATGTTTTTAAATATGGGTAATTAGGAGAACAGAATAAATACAATAATCGTGTCTTGTTTACCAGCATGTACAGTACATTATTAAATTTATTGGTACGAAGATTTACATCAGACAAATTCACTTGGCCATTTTTTCATGAGAATTTGTCAAGTGTTCAGTTAAACTTTACAAATAATCCAAATTATAAGATTGTATTACATTTATTGTAATTCTAAGTAAACCTTTTTTATAATAATAAATGCAATATATATGGCAATTGTAATTAAATATGTGCATTCTGTAAATGATGCACATACTTATACAATGGTCTATATAAATTAATTCCTCTTAGAAGTTGCAGCTGTTGAAATGTTGAAATATGATTTTTTTGCTTGTTTTAGAACAGTGATGGACAACCTGCAGCCCACATTCATATTTTTTGCAGCCCAAGTCACACAGAATATTAATAAATACAACAAATTCCCAACTTAGAATGTTTGCTGCATACTTTTTTATCATCATTTTCTACAACCTAGTAAAAATTTAGTAAAAAGTAAAACAAGAAATCAGCTAACAAACACATCAAAACTAATTTAAAACTGGCAGTGACTAATATTTGGATATATTACGTTCACGTCAGTGACCAAAGTCAAATTAAACATACTTATGTTAATTTATAATCGTATATGAATAAATAATTGTGATTTACTCACAATTCTTTATTTCTCTTGCATGCAGCCCACAGTTCAAAAGCTTTGAATGTGGCCCTTATGTAGAAAAAGGTTGCCCGTCTGTTTTAGAAGATTGTTTAATTTATATTTTTTTTAATTATAAATCTTGCATTCATTATGTGATAAAAATTATCTATAATTTCAAATAATTTAATTGCTCAGATTGAATGAATTTTTTGACAGTTATAATTTTTGGATTTGTTTTTCATCAAAAAACAAAACACCTTAATTTGCTGAGAAAAAATTTAATGTAAAGCTAACGTTTTCAGCCAAATCAGTTGGCCATCGTCAGGCTAAGAACATTCGAATATAAATAAAATAGAACAAAAATTTAAATACAAATAAAATAAAATAACGAGCGAAATATATATATAAATGTATACAGACTAATAAAATAAATAAAAATTATTGTTACAAATAACAAAAAATGTATACGAAAAAATAAGCATAGGTTAACTAAATATTAAAACGTTATATAGAAATTCAGTGAAATGCACTTTATGCGAAAAAATATTAAAATCGCCGCAATAAATTAAGATTTGTCCAATCGTTTGATAAAGTATTTCCAGGCCGAAGGCAACCCTTCAGAATCTCTAGAATTGATGCATGAATCATGCAATTTGCTTTTATATATTTCAATTTTTTCTGCGCAATTCGCCAATGTCGGTGAATGTACCGATTTAATAATTTCTGCTTCGTCCCATTTGACGATTGAGCCTTCAACTTGCGCCATTTGCGATAG
>NW_019385176.1:250137-277414 GCF_000671375.1 Centruroides sculpturatus
CAGACAATTGATGATATTTGTAATCAATTATTGCAAATTTCACATCAATTTATTTTTATACTTTTTTCTTTATTAAACTCTGTTAGAAATTAATCTTTCTTCTCTTAATTAAAAAAAATAATAATAATTTAAATTTGATTAGAAATACACTTAAACTTTTGACAAACAATACACATTTTAAAGTAGTTTGTTTTTATTTAATAAAAAACTGTCATTTTCTGATGGTGTATAAAAAGAGACTGAGTAAAGGACACTTTCAAAGTTTGTACATCAAGAAATTTTTGTAAATGTTCCAATATTTTACTATTGTATCTAACAGTTTTGACACTGCAACCTCTACAGGGTTAAGTTACTTTAAATGAAAAGTTCAAATGTTTTTAAGCATTTTCAGCATCAGAAACATTCATCAATTGTTAACAAAACAGAATTATATAATTAATTATATTAAATCATACTGTGAATGTTTCTGATGACTAATTGATAAAATGCCTAGAATCGTTTATCCTTTTAATTAAAAAAAACATGATTCTTCAAAGTAATTGATTTATTTAATAATATTTATATCATGATAAAATACTTTTACTAAACTAAATATTATTCAGATTAAAAATTGCATTACTACTATCATATTTGTTTTTGTGAAAGTAATAACAAAAAGTTGAAATAATCATCCATAAATACAGATTACTAAAAATCTAAATAAGTAATATTTTAAAAAATTAATTTTATTAAACTATAGAAGGTATAGTATATCCAATTCACCAGATGTTGTCAACTGCTTGAAACAACTTGATAAATGTTCTTAATAAATTATTTTACATCAGAAATTTCAGTTTATGTTAGCCTGAATGTAATAAATATAGTAAAACAAGCTTTTATTCATTCATCAATCATCAAGAATATACTTCAATTCAGTGGTTATTTAATTCTGCATAATTATTAACTGATTTGAATCTTGTTTTCGAACAAAATTACAAGACAAGAAAGTATAAGATATTCTGCAGTTGCAGTCAAATAAATAATTTCTAAAACTTCTATAATGTTCTGCTCAAAAACATCCAACATGAATTATTCAAAAATTACATTTCAAATTTTATTTTAAAATTTTGGAAATTAACATTTAATCAATAATGTTATTAAATTCTTCTACTAATTCCATTTCTAGAAAATAAATATTCCTCATATCTTGATTTTAACAGCAGAACTACAGTCAACCCCCCTATAACATGAGTTCCTATAGTTCGGATTCCTATCATGGCAAAAAAATTGCCACAGTATTTGTACAAACATGCTAAAAAAAACTCCTATAATTCGGTAATACGTCATCGCCAACTCATGTCGCAACAGGATTGGTCAAATCTAGACCAATAGCAGATATTGCACAAACCGTTGAGTTTAAATGAGCAGCGGACCTACTAAAAACCATTTATTATTTAACAGCCATAAAAATTATATTTATATTAATGATGTCTCCAAAGTTCAGCAAATTTTTCACAAAAAAATAACTTCAGGAAACACGTGTCTGCCGTTCAATGCGCTGCTCCGCAACGAAAACAAGCTTAAGCAATGGTGTAGTCGAACGGTGCACACTCGGTAAATAATCCTACAATTTTTTGTTTATAGCATAGTTTATATGGATTATTCCCAAAAAATTATACGTATTTTGAAAATGTTGAGCCAATCACAGCCCGGCACGTATGCAGTTTACAGACTACGGCTGTTTGAAAGATTTTCTTCCATAAAATTAATAGATTCTAGACTAATTTGACTCAAGTATTTAAGGACTTGTACAACATGAATTTCATAAAACACAGAACGTATCTACCGTGTTATAGGGGGTCTACTGTATCAACTTTCACCAAACTTTGTTTGTTTGACCAATTATCTTTTTCCTTAAAATGATTAGAGTCTTGAAGAGGTTTTGTTTACAAACACACATTTTACATTTTTCTAGCAACTAAATATAATCAAAATTAGCAGTTATTTATTGTGACATCGTCACACTGCCAGGTTGAAATTTTTAATCATATGTTTAATTAATTTAAAATGTATGCTTTCCACTTAAAATTAGTACTATAGTGTCTTGCCCCTGTACATCATACTTTTCCTTTAACAATACAGTCATGCTGGTCATCTATCTAATACCTTTCAGGGGAAAATTTTTGAATTGAAATAATGTGACTTCCATTTGCATCGGAAGTTTGTATATAGTTAGCTAATTGGGGCCTCCTGCCCCTAAGGTTTCCATATCTGGTCTCATCTTTCATCCATGTAACTCTGTTCTTGAGATTAAGTTAAGACAGATGGATAACATTGGGAATTTATGCCTACAGTTTTTTTTCAAATTTCAGCCCAACAATTGTTTTTCACCTGCTTGATAAGCCTTCATCAGGTTTTTAAATAGTGATTCTACTTTTGGAATACAATATTCTTTGACATAAATTTCCTTTTATAAATCATAACAGGTTCTTTATTTATCCAATATTCAACTCTCTTCTAAAAGCTGGAATTTTTGGTTAAATTATACAAACACAACTTTTCATATATTCCAGCACTCACTTGATACATCGAGCAAATGTTTTTGGGCTGATTTACAGACCTGCCTTGGGTTAGAAGCTGTCCAGATACAGAGTTATGTTGCATTCTCTTGTTTGATATATCAATATTAAGTGAGTGCTGGAAACGTATGAAGTATATTTTTATAATTTATCCAGTATAACAAAAAGTTATAACATAAAATAAAATACATTTAAATATAAAAAATATGAATAAAAATGAAAGAAATAACACTACCAGCTAAGAAGACACCATGGTTTTTATAGCTTGTCACGAACTACCCTTCAATAGCCCTTACGGTATCATTGAAGGGGTGCAACAACCATCCAAAGGATAGTGTCACAGTCTCTGCTATTAATGCATTGTTCTCTTAATGTAGATTTAAAAATTAAAAACTGCAGAGATATTAATCTGCATTAAGAGAACAATGCATTAATACCAGAGACTGTGCAATGCTATCGTTTGCATGGTGGTTGTTTGTTACCCTCCTTTTAGCTGTTATCAAATAAGACTTGCTGTGCTTTAAAAACTATGGTGTTAGAATACAATTAAAAATAAAAACAACAACAACATATTATTTATTATTTTAATATTTAGAATAACCGATCCCATTGTTTTATTATTTATTTACTTTTTAAAATGTTTCTAAAATGACTTAGGCAAATATCATTACTCTGAGCAGCAATACGGCCAGTGTGAACCTTTTCGGGATGTTTTTTTTCAATAAAATCANATCTGCATTAAGAGAACAATGCATTAATACCAGAGACTGTGCAATGCTATCGTTTGCATGGTGGTTGTTTGTTACCCTCCTTTTAGCTGTTATCAAATAAGACTTGCTGTGCTTTAAAAACTATGGTGTTAGAATACAATTAAAAATAAAAACAACAACAACATATTATTTATTATTTTAATATTTAAATGTATTTTATGTTAAAATTTTTTGTTATATAGGATAATCAAAAAACCCATTTACAATTTAAAAAATCTAGCAACAAGTTGCATAACTTTTCCAGCTTTTATGAGATTTTATTTTAAAAATAACATTTTTGTATTATTAATCAAAATAAGTAAGTAAAATTGTATGTGGGACAATCTGTTATGAGATTTTGTTATAAAAAGTTAATGAAGATTTTACTTCTTAGAATTTATAGTCTGACCCCTCATGAGATATCATATGACCACCTCTTATCTCTCCATCCCATTGACCTTTCACAACCAAAATTTAATAGCATCAACACCCCCTTATATACAAGCTACTGTGCCAAATTTTGTTTCTTTATCTTCATCCCATTCTAAGATACTAAGAAAAATAACACGCATACATGGAATTAAGCCAAAAAAGTGTTTTGATTAAATTTAGTTGCTGGAAAAGTGTAAAAGGTGTGTTTTTAGTGTCTTGATATACTGAAGTTCCAGCTTTGACTATTATGGTGGAAAAGGTTTAGTATCAATAATGTTTTTAACCCAGTGTCACATAGTATGATGAAAACTGCATTTCTCTGCATTAGTGTTTGTTTTCAGTGACCTAGATTAATACATACCACAATAATACAATAGTCCTATGATTTGTCTCACATTTTCATTCTTTTTGTAATATATTTTGTCACATTTTAGATGTTTGTTTTGTAGCAGTTTCTTCCTTCTTTGCTGCAATATTCTGCAGTCATTTTGGAATCAGCCACTGTCAATACAAAGTTAAAACTAATACAGTATTTACACATGGATATTATTATTTGGAAAAGCTTTTACAAAATATGATATAAGAAAAGTAATGTATTCATTTACGAATTTTCCTCTGATAATATCAAACCTCAGTTAATCTGGGTTCTACTGTGCATTGCATCTGTTTACAATAATTATTTTTGGACTATGGATATAATAAGTAATTTTATAAGTGAAAAAAGTGTGTTAGAATTGAGGAAATGTAGTAATTTTATTCAAAAAATTTCTGAACTTTTTACAAAAATATTTTGATTTAGGACACACATGCAAGACCTTATCGACATAACTAAGTTGGTACATTATGAAAAATTCCGAAGGGAACGACTGAGCGCCAGGCAGTCACTTCATATTAATGGAAGAGTTGAAGACGGAGACATGCATCAGCTGAGTAGAGAAGGAAATCGATCCAGTGTCTATGGAACGAAACCTACAAGTCGACCTCCGCCACCGCCTCCACCCAATCATCCTGCTTTGTATTCTAGCAACCACATTGGCAGTAGGTCTAGGAGTCATGTTACCTCGATTAACCATAAAAATAGCATTACTAGTAACCATAACGATGCTGTTCCCAGTCAGGATATTGCCACAAATGAGGAACAGCCGATCGATATTGATAATTTAAATGAGAGTTCTCTCTGATAACTGACGTATGCCAAAAAAGTACTTAGAAGGAAAGTCATTAAGAAAAAAAAAACACAATTATTACTATTAAATTTTATTGAAAAAAGGATAAAAATTGCATATAAATTTTTATACATTTGCAAAATGAAATTTTTAAATTTGCTCAAAAGATTTAAATGGATTAACGATTGCTGCATATTAATATAATTTAATGTCCATCGCTGATTATATTTTTGAATAATTAAAACGTTATGGAAAGCCCATGTGATAATTTTTGTTTTAAAATTGCCAGTGTTACATCGACGAGAAATCTGGGCTGAAAAAGTTAATTCTATGTTACTTACGCACGAATGAAGCAAGAAATTCTGTAAATATGGCAATATTAAATATATAGTTTGTGAATTTAAATTCTAAATTATTCATTTATGAGCAAAAATAATAGAGGCCTTTTATATTTTATATGGAATTTGTGATTGTGTTATACGAATTGCACACTTTTTAATTCTAAACATTAAAATGTAAATTGTAAAACGTTGCCAAATCTAGTACATGTGACCCCCCCTTAATTCAATTCGAAAGAGCTGAGGCAATATTAAATTTGGATGTGTTTTTCACTGAAAATTTTATAGAATTTAGATATTTACACGACGTGGCAAACTTTATGCCTTTTTATAACAGTTATATATGTCCATATTGTATGTATATATATTAAAAAAAAACAAAAAACGATGATTATGTTATGTTGAATTATTCATCTACATCTTTAATTATTTTAGGAGTAAAGAATGTTCTGAAGATCTCCTGAAAGAACCTCAAAATCATCAAATTTTGTTGTGATTGTTCAAAGTAAAAAACATTTGTTAAAAATAAGATATTTTTGTAATAATAATAGTTCTAAATGTTTGTCGTCGAGCTCATTTTTTTTTGTTTGCCAATTTTACGATTTATCTTTGATGTTACAAGTGATGTTTTTCTTAATTTTTTTTTTCTTTCTCCTTGTATAAAAAGTATTTATAATATAAATTAATCATTTTTAATTGTCTAATAAATATGTTTAAAATTATTTATGCCTTATTTTAATGTGCTTTTAAGTACACTTTTCTTTTATTAGTATTAAAATTAAACATATATAATCAAATATATTTTGCATTAGGACCAAAGTGGTTAAGGTGGCATCCTACTAACATGGAGACTGGGATTAAATCCCTGCAGGCATTTCTGAGAATTTTTTCAGTATCAGTCTGTTCCTGATATGTTGGGGCCACATGGTCATAATTGTGAACCACGACAGGCATAAGAAAAAGGCCCTCTTGTGCCCTTGGACACTCAAAATGAAAATTTATTTGTGCTTGTAATCTTCAATTTTAGAATGACCCTACATTCAAAATATATTGCAATGTATTGTTGACAATTGTTTCTAAAGTGTTCAGTAATATGATGCCTTCTTTCTGCTACCATTTAGGGTCATCACCAACCATTCTTTTCCTTAAAGATCAAATAAATCATAATAATGCAGTAATAATAATAATGCTGGCTACATCTCATTAACTAAGGATCTAAGAACTTTCCTTTACCTTTATCTATACACACACTTTCACTTCATAGTGTGTTTTGGACAATGGAAAAAGTTTATATAAAATTAGATAATTGTATTTTTAGAATTAATTATACTCATGCAGTACAATAAAATCAATAATTTATCCTAAAAGAAATTTAAAACCTAAACAAAAATAAATTTTAAAATGACCAAAATGATTAAATTTAATTAGAATAATATACCAATAGCTTCATTATTTCTATAAGAATTAATCATGAGACATCAAAGAGAGAATCTTTAAAGCATGAGAATGCTAAGAATAATTTTATTCTTCCATCTCTTCGGTGTTTGCTGGAGCTCAGCAGTTTGTAGTATTCTTAGTACTTGATTGCTTACTATTCTCTCGATTAGTTGTATTTCCTTCAGAATTAGCACAAGGTTGCTGTCGAGAACAAATCACACAGGAACTTTCTTTTTGATGGAAAAGATTTTTTAATTTAAAAGGATATGCATTTCGGGCTTAATATTAGCCTCTTCTCAGGCCTATTTAATTAAATATATCAGCAAAAAAATTAGGTAAGAAATTACAGAATGTTTTAAATTATATTTAACATACAAAAATTTTCTTAAAAAATGTAATTATGTTTATCTAAAAAATAATATAATGACAGCTGGAATAACTAGTTATTAAAACCTTTGGGTAAAATAAGTAAAACTGAAAAAATTAATATAAAGAAATAAGTAAATAAATAAATGTAATAAAATATTATTAAAATAAAAAGACAGTATACCTGTAGAAATAAAATTATTTTTGTTAAATCGTATAAAGCCATTGGCTAGTGTAAGTAAAACTGAAATATATTAAAAAATAAATAAATAAATAAAATAATATAATATAATGTAAAAATAATAATACCTGTAAAAATAAATATAAACATTTAATTTGAAAATATGAAAAAGATTTTCCAGTGGCTAGATGGCTTAATGGTTAACTGGTTACCTTGAATCTTTTATGGGTGGTCCAGATATCTCAGGCCCCCATCCCTTGCCACCTGGTTGCCCCATTTTGGGTCTAGACGAATTCGCAACAATTATGGAAAGAAAGGCTGTTTTAGTATCCACAGGACAGATTTACCAAAAAAAAAAAAAAAAAAATTCAAATTTCAAGATAAAATCAGAGATATTGTGTAGTCTATTATAAATGATTAATTGGTCTCAAAACATAAAAAAACAACTGATTTCAATAAAATATACTAAAAATAATCTGTAGCTTTTACAGGTACAAGAAGGTGCTTCTATTGAAGTTATTTAAAATAAAATAAAAATGGTTTTAAAAAGTATAATACTGTATTACAGTGTCCAAAAAGTACCATGAAAAATTTGTAACAACATTAAAGTTATATGAATGTTATTGCATAGGAGACCTGAAATTCATACATCCTGCATTTTCACTTTGCAGTACTGTTTTCTCATAGACATTTTGGTTTTTTGACTTGTTTGCCGAACACATCATCTGTCGAATCTGGCCTGCTAGGTCTCCAGACCTGATCCCCAGATTTTGGAGCCTCCAGGAATTCCTGACATTTTGCTATAGGAGAAACTAGAATATTGTACACAAGACTTTATTTTTATTAAAACTTTAGTGTTTAGTGGAAAAAGTTTAAATACATTTTTGTACATCCTGTATAAAAATTTGAAATTTTGTAACTATTATTTGTTTTTTTAGCCAACACAGTGATGTCAGCAGTTTCTTGTTGCTTTTAATTTTTTTTCCTATTTCTATACTTTGTTTTCTATTTCATAGTACTTTGCAACATAAAATTTACAATTTCCAAGAAATATTAAACTTTTTTCTAAATTTCAATGCAGACATTTTTTGCCATACATAACAATACTTCCAGTACTTTATTTTTTCATCTAGTTAGGCATACTTCTAAATAAATGGCATTATAATTTTGGGGTGTGTCTCTAATTCAAGAAATACAGTATATTTCCAGATTTTTTAATTAATAGCAGTCAAAAATAAATTGCCATTGCATTCAGTCTTTCAATCTAATCTCTGATGTTTAAATTGAGTTAACAGTGTCGTACTTTCACTTATTAAATGTAGTGTCTCTAAACAGAATAAAAGGATGGCCAGGTGGCCAAGCAGTTAAGATGGTAACCTACTGCTCTGGGGACTTGGGGCTGAATTCAAACAAATCAAAAAACCTTGGGCCATTTTTGGGGGTGGTCCATTCTGGATATATCAGGTCTGTCACTCCCACCCAGCCATTCCATTGTGGGCTTGTTAAAAAAAAAAGCCTTGCTTAGTCTACAGGGCAGAGAGAGTTAAAAAATGAATACTTTATTATGGAATTTATAGAAAATATGATGCAAAGGTTAGTTCTATTCTTTTGGATTTAATCCTAATAGTTTCAAGTGTTGAATCAAACCTTTTCCTCTGAGCTAAATGACTCTACTCATCATTTCTTTCTATGAAATGCCAGTGCATAATTGGCTTGTGCACTGGCACTTCATAATTAATTAATTAATTATGAAGTGGTCTTAATTAATTTTATCTATTAAGGCAATGAAATTAGCTGGAATACTCAACTGAAAACAAAAAAATGTCATGAAATTTAATTAGCTACAAGGGTTTGAAACCAATCATGTTTATATAGAGCTTACAAATCACTTTTTTTCTTCAGATTCTGTTTTACTTAATGCTAAATGGCATAATGTATTTGAAAAGCAGTGATAAATTAATTTAGAGATTATGAAACTCTGAACAAACTCATTTTATCATGGATATATTAATATACACACTAAATGAATGTTAAATATGGAATCAGCATTTACTCGCACACACAACATATGTTTTAACAAAACATGCAATACATTCTCAAGCTATTGTTGTAATAATGTAAGTAAATAAATAGTTTTGTATAGAAGATATATAATAGCAGTAAAATATACATAAAAATATAAATAAAATTTATTTTAATTCAGAAATTTTACTTAAAAATAGAAGTTTCTAATAATGCAAAAGAAATAAGGAAGAATATTTTAAATTTCTGTAATAAAATTAAGTATATTAAATAAAGCCTTTTATGTACAAAATAAAAATATGAAAAAGTGCATTTACACAAATTTAATAACTGATGCTGACATCATAATGATGGATTTGTGTCATCAAATCAATGAATACTTGCTCAATATAAAATATCTACACCAGTGATTCTCAAAGTGGGGGAGTCGCAGTGAAAGCATGAATCCATAGTAAATTTATAAAATATTTTTCAAATATTTTATAAATTTACTATGGATTCATGTTTAGAAATAGTAGATTCTTTTTGGCTTAGTGTGAAAACAGAGTAGCCACTACTCTCTGAATTAGCAATGGCAGTTCTCTTACCATTTGCAACCACTTATTTATGCGAAATGGCATTTTCAGTAATGACCAACATCAAAACAAAGCAGCACTCTCGTCTTTGCAACATAGAAATTGCTATGAGACCTGCACTGATTGATATTAAACCCAGGTTTAATTTACTGTGACAAAATAAGAAGGCTCACCCATCACATTAAATTTAATTTAAAATATGTTTAACTTAACTAATTGAGTTTACTAATGCCAAAACATATACATAGAATATTTTGTTCAAAGATGTATCAAAGATAAGTTATTAATTTTTAATGCTACTAAAAATAAATCTGCTATAAAATTATGAGTGTTTCAATGCAATTAAACAAAAAAAATTAACGCCTCCTGAATTTAAATTATCCCCCCCTTCGGAATGCTTTTCTACATATACCCATTCTTCAGGGGGTCCTTTGAAATTTTTAACTGCAAAAGGGGGGGTTGCAGATCAAAAACTTTGAGAAACACTGATCTACACCACAAGAAAATATGCCATTTTATATATAATTTATAATATACAGTCAAATCTCAGTACAGCAACTATTGATGTAATGATAAATCCCTCCATAACAATAAGAAATGTAGTTATATATCTAATCTGTATTAGCTTAATGTAAAACTTCTCCCGACTGAATGATATCCTCTAATGCAATAAATCTGTTTAGCAATACTTTTTTAATATACTGTACTAATAAATTACACAGTATTTTCCATTCTCTACAGTGACTATGATGCAGTAAAGATGCCTCAGAATTGCAAATTGCTTTTTGTAATTATTTTAACAAGCATATTCTCCTGCAGGAATTACACTTTAGAATTACTTTTACTTAATTCATTTTTGTCTACAATGATTCCGATTAATTTTGGATTCCAATGTTTAATATGTAAGTTAATGTGGAAATAATATACAATAAAATCACTTAAATCTTATTCTAGAGAATACTTAGACAATGTTTGATTAAAAAAAAAAATACAAACTCTGTAGAAATAACACTACTTGCAGTCCAACAATGCTAAATGAGGAAGGGGATACTTTAAAAATTTTCATTATAACAATAAATCTTTCTACAATACTTTCTCTTGATCACTGCACAGGAAATTGACTGTATTTTAAAATGTTTTCCACATTCAATTTTGAATAATGGTTTAATAAAATCTGAAATGCTAATACAAACACTGTTTATTTACCATAATATTAAAATTCTAATTAATTTTTTCATCAAATGCTATTTTAATAAGAATTTTATATTTATCACACTTTTGAAAAGTCCTTTAATGAAATTTCTTCAAAATTAGAATAAACACAGTACTATAATGCGACAAGGTTTATTTTTATTTGGTTTGTGTACGGACTGACAGTATTTGTCCTCCATTTATTACTATTATTATTCTACATTATCATACATTGACTGATGCCAATATTGAATATAAAGTGATTATTTTTAATCGGAGATACATATACATAATATCACAATCTTTTGGGATGTTGCTATATACACACAATCTTATTTCTATATGATATTAAAGACATTTTTGTAGCACTTACCATTAATAAATACAGCTGTATAAATGTATTTTATGTTAGGAATTGCATATTTTATGCTTGTAAACTTTAAAAATAGCAGAGTCATTATTTTAAACCAGGTGCAGTGTATGTCACATAACATATCAAAGGCATGTGATGATAACCACTGAATGAATAATGATACATAAGCATAAAATTATGGTTTCATTCCACCTGGTAGGAGTGTGTTATGGGCAATAGGCAAACTTAAAATCCACAAACTTCAAGGATGAAGTGTATGTCAGTGTTTAGGAATTCAATGTGGAAATTTATGCACCAAAATTTCAACTTTTGATGAAAGGTTTTGACCTTTTCGGAAATGGGTTTATATACTAGTGTAAACTGGAGTCGGCGCCATGCAAACTGATGTTCAAGCAGGCACAATGCTGAAATATCACTGTGCTCACTCATTTGCATAGTGTCTGTCATATGTTATGTTACTGTTTTATTTTTTTCTTTTGGCTTAAATAAAATGACTTTTGCAAACACTATAAACAATTGCATAGTACATTTATTTAATAAAACCATTCATTTTTCTGAAATTTTTTTTAAAATAGCTGCAGTACACAAAGTCTTGGAACAAATTACAAATTTAACATCAAATTCTCAGACTTCCAAACTCTCTCAACTGAGTTCCATTTTCAATGTTCAACAAAGGATTACTCAGTCCCAATTATTCACGAGCATGGGGATCAGTGTGTAGGCCCTACATGATCCTTAGAAATAAAAAAAAATTTCATGCAAAACTTTGCAATGAAATTGAATAAAATTAACTTCATTTTTTTATGAAAATTGCAAAATCCTCCAATATTCTGGGGAAGAAAACAAGTATGCTTTAAACAAACTGTTAGTCCATTTTCTATCTTCTTACTGTGACAATTAAATTGCCAATATTCAGGGGTTAAGAAATAAATCCAGAATTGTATTCACTAAGTCATCAAAAATTTAAACTTTATATTTGTCACCTTAGCTTTAAGTTTAAATTTTTTCTTTAAGTCTTTGGCTTTTACATGTTGTAAGTTCATTGAAATTTCTAGCTTTATATTAACAGCACCAAAATACTCATAGACAATTTCACACTCAGTATGATTTATTTCCTTTTGTAATTTTGACATGTCCATATGGTTGTCTGTAGTCTAACTAGATTTATTTTTCATATTTTATCATCATGTTATAATAATAATTTGTTCAAATTAAAAAATATTTTTCTAGATTTTAGAGTTTACTGATTTTAATCGTTATATCTATCTGTTGTATTATTATGTAATTATACAAGATTCTGCAGAACAAAAATACTAATGTTAGCATTTTTTTAGACAAAGTAACATGAAGAAATTACTTATTTTTAAGTTTTGTAATTCAATAATATTGCAAGCTACATATCAAATACTCATTATTTTATATGAGAAAAATAATAGTGTGCATGTTTATTAGTGTCAATTACTCTTAGACATTGATCAATCGGTATTTGTCAACTTATTTATTACATTCATCAATAAGTATTATTGTTAATGTTACAAATTTTAATTAATTTTTTTACTATCCTGACCATTATATATAACATGGAAAAGTATTGGAATCATATCAAATTTGATCCTTTGATTTTCTTGCAAATCGACATTTTGAGACCCTCTGAGTGCAAAAAAAAAGGTAAAAACCAGGATAAAGTTCTCTGTGCGTGTGTTAGCATCTATTTGCTTTAATATCTCGGGATAGGGTAAAGATTAAGAAACAAAATTTGGCATTATAACTTTATATATATATATAAAAAGAATATGAGGTATTGATTCGGTTAGATTTTGGGGTATGGAATACAATCATGTATATCTTAAGTGGAGTCAGACAATGAAAGGTTTACTCATTATTGGCATTTATATTTTTTTAACTCTCATCTCTACCCTCAAAATTAAGCCTTTTGCCTTTTTACAATAATTAATAATATGAGATTCATTGAAAAATAACTTTTATAACAATGACACCACATACAATTCAACATTGTGCTAGTGTCTTAGTGTTTCTTAAAATTTTCTTTTGACAGGAATATTATGCAAATTGTTGCTGGATTTTTTAGATTCTACTGGATGATTCTGTTAAATAGTTTTGATATTTTGGTTTACTATCGTAATCTCTTCAGAGCATTTATAATAATAGATTTGTTCAAATTACAGTATACTTTGTCATTATTGTGATTTTAATTATTAACCTGTTTATTCTGTTATTAGTGAGGGAGAGAGAGAGAGAAAATTTCAATTATTATTATTATTATTACAATACAGTTTTAATTATCTAGCATTCTGTTTTATCTAGTGGGACATATACTCCTCACATCTACATAAAATATTGATGGAACAATATTGCAGCAAAGATAAACGAAAACAAAATCAATCAACCATTACAACTTTTAAACAATAAATATTTTATTTGCTGAAAGAAACTCTTATTATGGCCTTTTGTTTCTGCTGAATTTCTTTACTGAACATCAAAAAGTATCAAATTAATTTATATATAAATACTGTAATTATGTAACCAGATGTTTCTGAGGAAAAAAAAGTCAAAAATGTTAATTTTTAATCAGATATTTACTAAAGGATTTAACATTTTTTTTATTATTTCCATAATTAACTACTCTAATTAGAGTTTAATTTAGTAATAGGGAATCTTAACAACTTTTTATTCAAATAAATAAGCTACTTTACTCAACTGCTGCACATTTGATTTCTAAGTCTTATCAGATAACTAAGACTATATTGTAATAATAAATAATTCAAAATATAATTGTAAGTTTATAAACTTATGTAACTTTCTCACTTTGATTAAATATAGTTTTCTTAAATATTTGTTTATCTCTAATATGGAATATAACAAACAGATGACATTACCTTTATAATGAACTTTGCAAAAAAATAAAGCAATGACTGGGCTATATTACTTACATGCTTGGTTAACCAAAGGAGATTCATGACTATAAGGATTTTTGAACCATTTTCAGGAAGAAATGGTCTCACAAGTCATCAAAGTATCATATATATATATATATATATATTTATATTTTTTTAAGTATTACATTAATAATTTGATATATTTTATTTATCTAAGATTATTTATATTCATTCTAATATAAGGAGCATTTCTTGTTTCTTGACTAGTGAGTGTCAAATTCATTTTTAAACAATGTTATATTCTAATGTGCTACACAGGAATAACAGAATAAAACTTAGGAAATATTACTTTACAATTTTTTTGCATTGATTTTTATTTGTATCCAACTTTTATAATTCAATATAACTGAATTTCAAATAATATATAATGTATTTAGAATTCAAATTTAGATACTTTCCTTAAATTAAAAAAAAAAAAAGACACAATGGTTAATAATAAAATTAGTTTACTGTGCAGCATTAATTTCAAAACTAAAATTATTTATAAAACCAGTTATGTTATTGTATTGTATATTAACCTGTAAGGAGTCATTTAATTTTGTTTGTAATCTCTTAGATGATTATGCAAAAACTTTTGTAATGTACTTCCCAAAGTAATACTTCAGTAATATTTATTCCTTAGAGCATAGGATTTATTGGAAGGAAGGATCAAGCAATAATGGCAAGACACTTGTGTACAGTGGAACAATCAAAACATTGTCACATTGATGACAACAGTCTGTATTTGTTTCACATAATGAAAATTGGCCACATGAATAATTGCTATACATTCAAGACTCATTACACCATTGTAATATCATTGTTTTGATTTTCACAATGGCAAGTATACGAGCTTTCGAATCCCTTCGACATCCTTGACACAGACACAATGAAGATTTCGAAACAGTTTGAAAACATTAAGTCTTTTTTGCATTTTCTTTCTTTAATAATGTTTATTCGTCAATTTTAGTAGCTAGCCATTAAGATATGCAAAACTCTATAGAAGTTTATTGAAATTTTAAGACTTTTTTTACTTTTATTTTCGATAAAGGAGGAAAAAACTTCTAGAAGCTAGGATGACGAACACGATTCTAGCCACTAGCACCTACTCATTCTTAGCGGGAACTGTATTTCACTGTGAAACCCTCTTCTAATGAATGGCGAGAGTGAGCAGGAGCAAATAGAGTCTGTGGCATGCACAGTTCAACACTTACACATTGACTGTCTCTTAATGATGAATGTTTGTTTATTTTTTTCTAAGTGAGGTTTTTCTCTTATGAACTGTCACTGCTACAAGATACGGCACTGTCTTCTTTGACCCGTTTTTCAGGTTCCTCCCTGCTTGAACTTATTTCTCCCTCCTGGTTGTTGCCGTCAACTGTGCTTGAAAACGGCCGTTTTGTTGCCAGACTTACATTAGAAGATGGCGAATTCAAATTATCCATTTCTCCGGTAATTATCTGAAGTTGGGGCATGGTAAAGGTATTTGACTGGCTGATGACCGACGAAGATAGAGTATTACTGTAGGTGTTGGATGGTGATATTACAGAACTAACGGATGAATAAGAGGGAAGAGACGATGGTGGAGCTTGGACTATAACAGTTGGTTGAACTATAGACCTATCTACAGTACCTGAAGAAATTTTTTGTGAATAATGAACATCTGGTTTGGAAGTTGTAGATAGCTGGTTATATACTTCTTCTGAAATATTAAAAAAACAAATCAATAATTTAGCAAATAATACAGGAAAACAATTACATATTGACAATTCAAAATTATAATATCTCTAATTTTAATTACAAACAAGTACTTTTGACATTTCAAGATATCATCTTCAAATTGAGCATACATAACATTTGAATAACAATTATTTAAAAAGTACGTTAAAAAATTCCAAACACAGTTTAATTAAATCTTAGCATATAGTTTTTAGAAAATCAAACAGACATTAAACAATTTTAATGCTGAAAGACAGTTTGGCTTACTCTTTATACTCCCAAAATACATTATAATACACTGTATATTTGAGAAAGATGAAACAATAAGTCACTCTCCAAGATTAATGCCCAAATATTACATAACTATACTAACTCAAATGCATATTAAATAATTTTTTGAATATTAAATGAAGCTAAAAGATGGTCAAATTAAATTACAGATGTCATAATTTTTAAATGAATGTTAAAATTATACACACACTATTCACTATTTATGCACTTGTGTAAATCTCTAGTACAATTTGATTCATTTTTAAAATTGAGCATTTCATATTTCTTGTTGTTTCATTAACATAAATTTTGGCCAGTCAAAGAGCCTATAATTATGTCTATTACAAGCGAATCTCATTTGCAATGGAAATGACCAGTATGGGTAAATGTGGAGTAATTGAGATTTATAAAACAGTTGATATTTTTGACAATTTATTTCTTATTAATAATACTGATATTTGCATTATAATCTCTTTAAACTATATATTTATATTAATTTTAAACATAATTTTTTAAAATTCAGCATGTATTATTTTCATAAGGATGATTTTGTAATCTCTACATATTTTCCACAAAAAATCTAAAGTTTATTTCAACATAAGCAAGAATGCTGTTATAACAACAGTCTCCCAAATTATACTGGTTTTTCTGCTATCTACAGCTTTAGTTATACATTATTAAGATGCCATAGTGACAATTTAAATATTGTATCCAAAATGAAATGAATAAAAGCTAGTGAAAATAAATCATAGCATAAGATTCAAAATTCTATATCTGAATATGAATTAGAAGAAAGAAATGTAATTTCTTTTTTCTAATTCATGATAGTCATAAAATAAATGTTGTGAAGTTACAACAAATATATATTTTATGCAACAACAAACCCCAACATTTTCTATGAATCAGTAACATGTTAAATATATTCACCTTGTTCCTGTTTTTCATCCTGATGTGACACTTTATTCAACACTCCATTTGTTGTCATTGAAACCGGCTGTGATGTGATCAATACTTTCTGCTTGGCACCAGAAAATGCCATGACATGAGAACTGTTACCTAAAGGTTGTAGCATTGAACTTGTATTGGTAACATTAGCATGTCCTAATAAAAATAATTATCATTAAGTTTCATTTTTTAATCTGTTGTTTCTTCAATATTATATTTCTAACAAATAAATCAATATGTAACAAATTGATAAACAATCATAAGTATTTAAATTAATGAAACAAACCAATGATACTTCATAGATTTTGTCACTTCTACTTAAAACAAAAGGGAATCAATTTGTTTTCTAATTCATGTACAAAGGTTTGAATCTCAAAATGAAATGGCCTACATCTATAACAGACTAGAATTTTTTTTTTTACTGAATTTTAATTTGTCAGAAAGGAATAAAATGCTAGCAAAAGCTATAAGCATATTTACACTATAATTGACAAATTTCAAATTCCAACACTTGTAAGTGAGATTGATTATTAACTGAACATTAGTATATTGATACTGAATATAATCATCATTTACATATCTCGTTTTATGCATGTCTAACTCTAAAAAACAATTTTCAGAAGATTATGACCACTGATTGGCTATTGTGATGATTAAATATTAAATGCAATAAAATAATAAATTCAAAAGCAATTGTTTTCATCATATTCAAAATATGTTTTACATATTATACAGAATTATACAGAAAATACATTTTAAGGTCATTTTAAAAATAAAATTAATTCAATTTTTAATTTCACATTGTTTTAGATTTTCCCATTATTTGCCACCTTTTAATTTTGTTTCCATATATATAATTTTTAACATTTCCTATTAAACAATGACATGCAAACTATTTTCAATTATTATTCACATCCATCCATAATAAAATAGATAATTCAAATCTACTTACTTGGGGAACCAGGAGCCGAAAGACTAGCTTTTATTTCATTAGACGAAACAGATAAGTAAGAGCCTGGTGGAGGTAACATGGCTGAAGCAGCAGTAGTAAAAGGATTTTCCAGTGTATTCGCATCAACCAAATTTTCGGGTACAGGACTCGGTTCTCTCGAAAGGGAATCAGGTGTGACGAGTCCGCTTGGGCCACTGTGACTTGGTGATGCAGGAGCAGACCTAAATTTCATTCGAAGCATAATATTATAAACAAGAATTTATTCTCGTACGTTAAAATGTTCATTTTAAATTTATGGAAAATAATTACATCTTAATAGCAATTGAAATGGATGAATTATAATAAAACAAACTGTCAAAGCTTTGGTTACCAATAAAATACTTTAAATAATAAGTTAAAAATTGGTCAATTTTTGTCAATTTTTACTTTATTTTACTTTTTATTTTTCTTCTAAATTCAAATTTGTAATTTTTAAATTTAAAACAATTTTATTCTATTTATTCTGTCAGCTAAGTCAATGTCAAAACATTTCCAATTAAATAGCTTTTTGGTAACCAGAACTTTAGCACTTTAATACAATTTCTGTAATAACTCAGGATATAATTCTTCATAATTGAAGTTTTTGACTATTTACAAAAATATAAAATTTTCGAGTCTATCTTAATCCTTTTTTATACAACACCAGAAGTAACAGTTAGCATGGTTTTTTGTTGAAGAATAACTTCTTAAAAAACAAAGGTAAACAAGTAAAAAAAGAATCACAATGTTAAAAACGATCAAGTGTCAGCCTTCTGTTGTAGGTTCTGACACTTTACATTAAAAACATGAAGAATTCTTCTCACCGTACTGTCCTTATCCATTCTTTAACTGCTTCAGGCCCTCTGGTGGTAATTTCAAGTTATCCTACTTATTTGCATATTAATACAATTTCTGTAATAACTCAGGATATAATTCTTCATAATTGAAGTTTTTGACTATTTACAAAAATATAAAATTTTCGAGTCGGTGAGAAGAATTCTTCATGTTTTTAATGTAAAGTGTCAGAACCTACAACAGAAAGCTGACACTTGATCGTTTTTAACATTGCGAGTCTGTTTTTACTTGTTTACCTTTGTTTTTTAAGAAGTTATTCTTCAGCAAAAAACCATGCTAACTGTTACTTCTGGTGTGGTATATAAAAAAGGATTAAGATAGATTCGAAAATTTTATATTTTTGTAAATAGTCAAAAACTTCAATTATTTAGCACTTTGTTTTGTTATTGTTATTAATATTATTATTGTTGTGGCGTCAAGTTTTGTTGACCATCATGAATAAATCATTTGGCATTTTATATATATTGATAATTATATTACAAAACTATATCACATATGATCTCAGTAACCTGGCCATTTGCTAGTTTGACTTGTTCAATAATCCGACATTTAGGTATTACTGGCCCAGTTGCCAAGTCATACAAGCTTCCCACTAGTTTAAACTCCAGTTCCCACTAAACATGACATGATATTAAAGATTGTTACACTTATCACCATAGGTTACTGAAAAAAGTACAGTATCTTACAACAAAATACTGTATAAATACAAAAATCAGCCTTGTGAAATTTCACATAAAAAATACTGCACTTCCCACTAAATTTAGTGGAAATCCATCAATCTGACAACACTGATTATCAGTGACAATACTCTTGGATGTTCTAAGCAGTACTCCAACTTATGAATTTCTGCATCAGTAACAGATGAATCTACACCTTCAAATTGGTTAATAAGTCAGTGAATTCACCTTACTTCTAATGGTAATGTCCTTAATCTGACTGTTCTGGTCCCACGTAGGTCAGATTACTGAGATTGTACTGTAACTCATAAAACAAAGAATAACTTCAACATATTACACAAAAACATATTTGCTCAAATGTTTTGGAAATATTTTCATTCCTATATTAGAAGCTATTAAATACATTTAACGTATTTGAAAAATTCTACTTTACTTAGTTAACAATTAATTTTTAACTTAACTTAAGTACATAAAATTAAATAAATTACCTGGAGGATAAATTTCCATAAGGAGTACGAAAACACGGGACACCTCGCTGCCGCCGTCGACGAAAAGCCTGCTCAACTAATTTAGTTTCTGATGTCGGATCTATTCTCCAAAATGAACCTTTACCTGGTTCTTCTTGAGATCGTGGTACTTTGACAAAATATCTATTCAAGGACAGATTGTGTCGAATTGAATTCTAAATAAAAGGAAAAAAAGAAGAATAAATTCATTGTACAATTTCATTATTACTGATATCTCTAATATAAAATGAATTTATTAAAATTCATTTCATATTAGAGATATCAGCAAAATTTATTTAATTTTATTAAAACTATTAAATTGTCACTGAGCCTTTAACAAATTTGAAATGTAGATAAAACTAAAGCTATAACAATTGCCGTATAACATCAGGCTAAATATCAGGTATAATATTTATAAATTACTGAAAAATTTGAGGAGGCATTAAATGTTAAATTTAAGCAACATTAAAACATAAGGACAGAGCCAGATAGAAATAACAGGAGCAATCATACCTATGACTATTTTTACTGTTTTGATAATAGAAATTTCATTACTTCTTAAAATAATGTTCATATTTTAATACTTTTATTGTTACTTTTCACTTTTGCTACATTTTTATGCTGAAGTTTATATAGTTTATTTTAAGTAATTATTAAAACAATACAAATTTTTATGTATTGTTTATTTCATTTCATAACTTAAAAATCTTTCCCAATATTTTCTCCTGTATCTTCCTTTCATTGAGCAGTACAAAATACAAACAAAACTGGATAAAGAAATGAGCAGAAGATCATAAGAAAACCTTAAAGTACAGCAGCAATTACAGAAAAACAAATCATTTCAATTGTATTATATTATATTAATTAACTGTCTTCAGATTTATTCATAAAATTCTGTTATATTCTAGTTTATTACACAGCATAAGACAACAAAATACAAAACCATATTAATACATTTTACTAGCTCATACTTTGTGATGTTTCAGAATGCATATACAGTTGAAAACATTCATTTTTTCTTTTCTTCAAATCTTTGTCCAGCTTACATTCCATTCAATTTCAATATCATGACAGCTTAATTTAATACTTCTTCACATTGATAAAACATTGCATTTATACCATTTTATCCCTTGTCAAAAGCTCAAAATTTTAAAAGTGTTCATTAAACTTTCAAATTTAACTTTATTTTGTTATATTTTTAAAATTTTACAGCATTTTTCTGCTATCAAATTCAATGATAATGAAATATATTTTAGTGATTTTTAAATTCTATCAAGTTTAAAATACAATTTGAGCTTGCATTAATCAATAATTTTTGTTTTTCTTTTTTTAATACTTTAAAAAAAAAAAATTAAATTCCTTTAATTAAAAGAATCTAATGCATTTAAACTTTAAAAATTACTACATTTCATTAATTTTAAAAATATCGGGTTGTTCAGAAAGTAATTTTGTTTTTTTTCTGTGGAAAAATCACAATATTTTTATAATAAATAAATATATTATTGAATTATACAGTATATGGACCATTTTGGTCAAATACCTGTTGTCATCATTTATGGTAGTAGCATGATTTCACATTCATAAAAGTTTTGATTGTTGCTTACAAAAAACTGATCCAAGTAATTTTTGACATTGTCATTTCAATTAAATGTCTTACAGTTAAAAAAAAATTTGTATAGATGGGAACAAGTAATAATCTGAGTGTGCTCCATCTAGCAAATATGGTTGGTGTGATAGCACTCCCATCTAAGTTATAACAGTTTTTGACCAGTTACCAAACTTATGTGAAATTTGACATTATCGTGGTAAAACACTACACCTGTTTTGTTGATCAATTCTGGCCTCCTTTTCTGTTTGATGATATTACTCAATTTGTTTACTCAATGGCAGTACACTTTTGAATCAATTGTTAAATTGTCTGGTAAAAGCTCCAAAAAAAAATTTCCTTAAAATCCCACCAAAGAGAGCATCTCTCTTTAAGAACATGTGGAACCCATATATCAAGCTTTGAAACGAAACCAATTTGTTTCAAGTAATCATAAACAGTTCAATTTGACAAATTTAATCTCTTAGTGATTTCACGTGTTGTTATTCGGCAGTTTGCTTCAATCAGTACCTTTATTTTGTTTTCATTGGCTTCAACTGGCCATCCAGAACGTGGTGCATCTTCAATATTGAAATTGCCAGAACAAACTTTTATAAACCAGTTTTGGCACTGTTTTTCTGTCAATACATCTTCTCCATACACGTCTCACAATTTTTTTCTTGCTTGAATAGCATTCTTACCTTTTCAGTAATAAAAGAGCAAAATATGCCTAAAATGCTGCTTTTGATCTTCCATGTTTGATGGGACACAAAAAATAAACAATTGCACAAAATCAAACAAAATTTTTTACAAATAAGCCTTAAAATGCTAGCTGTCAAAATATATAATGATAATATGGTTTAGAATGAAAATGGCGGGAAAAATATGACTAATCTGTCTAGTGATAAAAAAAAAAACAAAATTACTTTCCGAACAACCCAATATATACGTATATACTTTACTTTTCTTTCATTTTAAGGTGATAAATTCAGCATTTAAAATAAATTAGAATGCTATTTATATTCTTCATTACTTAAATTTATGTTTACAGTTCTTATCACTGTGTATACAGGATAAAAATTTTCCTGGAAATAATTAACAGAAAAAAATTTCAGAATAAGTAATAAAAGAAAAAACTTTATTCTAGAGAAACAATATCCCAACAGTTAGAATTTGCTTAAATTATCAAAGTAATTTCTTGTCAAATTTCAAATATTTTTCCATCGTATGCTTTTTTAATATTTGATTAATGCCGCAGAATCATTTTTCTTTACTAATTGTTAATATTGTAACTTTAAAATTGCATCTTTTGGCCATCTAAAGATGCACTTCATTCAAAGTTATTTCTATTTCTTGCACAAACTTTAAATTTCTTTCCAGAATCACTGTTTCCATTATACAGAAAAAAAACTTCAATATGCTAACTAGATGAAATTCAATCGACTTTTAACTAAATTGTATACCAAACAGCATAGAGTCAAACTTCAAAAATTCCACTAAATTATGAACAAGCAAAAATAAAGTATACATAAAATACTAGCTATTCCTATGTTTAATACATTTTAAAATGCATTAAATGGATATTTTAAAATGAAAAATGTCTGCATAGTAATGATACTGGAAACACAAACCACAATATTTACTAATTATGAGAAAAATAAACTGTCTTTGATGTTAAAAACAAACTAACTGAGGAAAAAATAATGACAACTTAATCCCAAAGTTGTTTCTCTAAAATATAAAGGAATGTGATTCAAAACTGGAATAAGTTTGGCAAAATTTCAAAAATCTAACTTCAAACACAAAAAAATTAATTTCTAAATAAAAATTGCTATGTTGTCAAGATGAAAAATTGATTAACCATAATCATATTTTTTAAAAGAACAGTTATCAAAAATACTTTTTTAAAAATCATCCAATTGTTTTTAATTCATTTACACTATTATTATTTAATCATTTTATAATTCTCAATAATTTTAAATTGTTAACACACAAATGCAAAATTTTATAGAGTTTTATAAAAAATTATAAATGCTAATAATGAGTAAATTTGTCATTAAGTCCGACCCTACAGAAAATACACACAACCCCCATTATCTCTCCATTCCCTTGACTTTAGCCATGAAAATTTAATAGCATTGATTCCCCTAATAAACAAACCTCCCTGAAAAATTCCAGAAATATTCAACAAAAACACAGGAATTATTAAGCTTCAAAAAAGTGAACAAAGTAGTGCCTCCACATATACACATTAACATCCATACATACAGAAAAAACCTGAACTTTTTGCATTTCTCAGCATTTCACAGAGTCCTAAGTCCAAAAATGTAAAAATCTGTGGGGTCATTTTTTGCTGGATTGCCATACTTTCTCTCTGTTATAACATCCGGAAAAGTAAAAAACTGGATAAGAACAATCAAAAATATATTAAAACTCAAAATCCAGCAAAGATTAAAATGTATTTAAAAAGAAACAAGCATTTTCAGTACAGTGATGTTGCTAGTAGTACAGGGTTAAATTTCAGATTTCATACAAAGCCTTCCAAGCTCATGCTAATGTGTTATTGTCTTTATAATTGACTGCCAAGTCTTTCTTTCATTCTTTATAAATTTCTAGCTTTTCTGTCAGACCAATTCTTTGAGTGATGTATTAGGCATGCTTGGTCGAACTGAGTAAGCACATCCATGTTTGCTGCAAACGTGGCCAATAATGTAGATATCTGTTTTTTCTTGATCAAAGATTGGTGTTCTGATAGGTGCTGATATAATGGGCATGTAGTAGCCTCGAAGTAATGTAAAAGTTGGCCTACTCTATTATCTGTTACAGGTACTGAATAAATTCCTGAAAGGTTACTTCTATCCAGTGGATCTTTGTTGCTTCTAACCAGGATATAAACAGTTGAATTCTTTTATAGGCTATGGTAAGATTTTTAGCCTTGGCAAATTCCTTGAAGTTGTATAGTATGTGAGAATTATACTGTATTTCATGAGTTTGGAGGCTTGTTTTATACTCTTGGAGCATTTTAGGCATTTCTTAATTAGTCTCCTTATGACTCTAGAATGGTATCCATGTTACGTTACAATGTTCATAATGTATCATAATTCCTCATTCCTACTGTTACTGTCTGAAGCATGTGTTTATCATGGTTCTGAAGCTTGCTATTTTAAATGAGTACAGTGAAAATAATATTAGGATCGTAAGATGTTTTATGAATAACTGATGTGGAGATAATTTAGACTTTGCAAGTGATGTTGATATTCAGAAAATGTGCTTTGAAGGGATGTTCTTGTTCCAGGTTTACACAAAGACTGTAGGGGTGGTTATTGAAGGCACTAAGAAATAGAGCATTTAGTTAATTTTATCTTTGTGTTAATTTGCTTTTAACTACTGTAATATTAATATCAAGTCAATGAACATAAAGTACAATGTATAATATAGTATTATTTGGCCTATTATTAATAGTAACTCTCAAGCAACCAGACACTATTCATCTGGCATCTACCAATTCCCATGGATTTTGGTTAACTGAGAGTCTACTGTATAATAATAATAATAAATTCATTGACAAAAAAGTTATGTAACAATGTAAATTCGTCTCTGTAATCCAAAACACACGCTTTGGTAGACTATTCTCACAGCAATTGCTGTGAGAATAGTCTACCAAAGCGTGTGTTTTGGATTACAGAGACGAATTTACATTGTTATTTAACATACAGCAAACCAACTATATAAAAAAGTTATGCACAAAGGAGAAGACACATTTAAAACCATTTTAAATGCATATAAATTATTCTTTTTCTTCTAACACATTTAATACATTTCATGAAGCCTCTCAGGAATACATATGGAGGTAGAGAGACCTCCATAACCTAATTCCACCAATTTATGTTGCTTCTTGAGACACTGCATATTTTTGTAATTTATATCAATTCTTTAAAAACTATTAGCTTTATATTATTATTCATTTGCTTTTTATTAGAATAACTTGCTATATAAATTAAATAAGTAATCAAAAGAAAGCATTATCATTTAAAATAATGCAGAGAGCAAATTAACAATAAGCATCCTCAAAAATACATAGATGATGTTCCAAAATCAACTCTCTAATTATCATTTTATACTACAAACATCAAGATTTAAATCTGATGCCTTGTGATATATATATTTTAACTTTTTAAGATTTCAAATATTTCTGATGACATGTTCAATATTTATTTTTGAATGTATTTCATTTTATTTTCTGCTTCAAATGAACATTTTGTGTCAACAAGTAGATGAGAGAGAAGAGTAAATGCAGATTTACACATATGCACAGAAGTCAAATCATACCTACATATCATTCTTGAATATTACTTCAACAAGTCACTATAAAAATTTTAACATTATTCTTGTTCTCATATGAAAAATCTTTCAATTCTTTTCTTCATAACAGTCTATATCTTATCTAGAATGGCCATCCCTTATTTTAAAAGGATGGTTATTCTAAACAATTTACTAATTATTGCTAAAAATTATAAGCAAACTTAGCCTATTTTCCTTTAGTGATAAATTTAATATAATTTTTTAAAAATATTTTCAAAATTTAATAAATTAATTTTAAAAATAACTGGTAAAAAATCTCAAAAATCTCTGAGATGGACATTTTTGTTTGAAATTCAGTGTGTAAAGATTTTTGTGAAATTATGGAAACACCTGATTATATAACATTGATTATCCATATAATTCATCTATATAAGGAAAAATAAATGTTATGAAAGGTTCATTTTGATTATAATTAAATCTATCTATATGATATATTTTAATGATTTCAATGATTATTACTATTACAAATTAATTATTAAGGTTAAAAATTCCCTTCTAAGAAATGCCATATTATTACAATGGTACCTCAGGATACGAACGCCCCAGCATACGAAATTTTCAAAATACGACATGAAATTCAAACATATTTTTGCTCCATGATATGAACAAAAACTCACCATACGACGTTACATTAGTTCGCAGTGCCATTTTTTATTCACTTCTGTTCATTGGTTTCAGTCTGCGTGTTTAACTTTGCTGTGGAAAGATCTCGCTTGATAAAGGAATCTTGAGGTATTATTAGAAAGTGACTGATTTTATTTAAAAGAAACATCCCAAAAAGGTTCACACTAGCTGTATTGCTGCTCACAGTAATGACATTTGCCTAAGTAATTTTAGAAGCATTTTAAAAAGTAGGCAAAGGCAAACCTCTTTGGATAGATATTTTACCAAGCGACCTCTATAAATAAATAAATATATATATATTTAAATTTTTATTCACTGCTTTTTGCTTTCTTTCCTTCACTTCCACCAGCACTTTCACTGGATAGAGGTCGCTTGGTAAAATATCTATCCAAAGAGGTTTGGCTTTGCCTACTTTTTAAAATGTTTCTAAAATGACTTAG